>NC_025699.1:16477638-16580881 GCF_000633955.1 Camelina sativa | reverse complement strand
TCATGTATGTGAATATTGTCTGTAAAACCAATTGTACAAGTTACTTGTATGGAAGCTAATTAAGAGCACGGAATGACAATTAGTTTATGATATCTACCTGGTGACCAATTTGGATTATTTTCCTTTGGACATACCTTTCCATGGTGATACAATGTACATAAGGAGCCACACGCATAGACTTTATGCATCTACTAACCTGTACCAAAAACAGTTATGCTTTCACAACTACTTATAATGTAGCAGCGACGGTTGCACTCTTTGCTTTGCTAGAGAACGGGATCCAAATGAGTTCATACTTTATAACCCATTCATTCCGAGGTTTGTTCTACCGCGTTGGCTTCACCCGATCCCTTCCTCGCCATCATGAGAGAGAGTGGTACCTTTATTTTTGGGTCCATAGCGTGCTGACCGAACTTGACAACTGTGAACCATGTAATTAATATCTTCATCTTCTTCTTATCCCAATGTTGATTGTTTTCTTCAAAAGATTTTTCAAGAGCTTTCTCTTGAACAGCTTCAGGTAAAGAGAAAAGCTTCTCTCATTCATTGCTTTAGTTGGTACTTTCTTTCGTACCTTTTAACAAATGAACACTTGCTATTTTCAGCCATTGTTACTGCTCACTTCAAGAAAAGTCCTCTCTCTCGCTAGAGATCCTTCTCGTCTTGGCAACTTGAAGAGAATGGTAGACCTAGCCACACCAGCAATTTCGTTCTCCACTGTCTCCAATGTGTCTTCCATCTATGAGGTTGCCTATGACAAGAACGGGTGAGTTTTTATGTTTGTGGATCATATATAATTGGTTTTTCTTCCCTCTTTTGCATGTTTTTGGACAATATATTGCTTACTCTCACTCATGCAATATTTTCTCCTTCCTTTTTGCAGCTGCTATTTCCTACAGCTTCTTGTGGTGTCACCTCAACCACAAGTGTCCTCATGTCTTGTCAACAAAATGTCCAGCCATTGTTTTACACTAGCATGCACTAGTAAAACACGGTCATATAGCTACGAGTTATAGTTACGATAACAAGAGTAGCAAACTATAACTACAGATTGTTACTAATTAGTGACAATTCATTAGTTAAAAACATTTGTTGCTAATGTGTCACTAAATGTCGGTATATAGTTACGGCAAGTGTCAATTTAAATCTGTAGGAAATTTGCTACACATTAACGCTACAAGTTGTAGCCCGGTTTTACTCAACAGAACTTGTCACAAAAGTAGCTAAAGATAATGAAAAGAATGTTAAATTATTGTAACAATCTGCTACAATAAGTTTATGGTAACGTTACAAGTTTAACGCGTAGCAACTGTATTCACAAAATGAAATTTAGCTACAAACTTAGTTGTCGTAGTAACTGGTATTCTGAACGAATGTATGTTATTAGATTATGACCCGCGGTATACCGTAGGGCAAGTTTTTCTTTTTTTAGTGAACTATTTTAATAATAAATTTGCTAATGTACTTTTTTGTCAATTTTAGTGATTTAATATATAATTTGCAGTATATCGCACAATAATTTTTGTTTAATACAATCTTAATTAAATGATTTTGATTCGACATATTTTATACTGGTATTGTTAAAATAGTAAAATAAAGATTTTACCCGTGTTGAAGTATCATATTATTTATATTTTATTTTTTAGTATTATCAATCCAATCATGTCATGTCATATAACCCGTCATGTTATATAATTTGTTTGTGTTATTTTAAAATTTTAATATGTTTAAATATTCATAATTTTAAAATTTTATTAAGTTTAGACATATTAATTATAAATTATAAACTTTTTAAAATTTTATAATATACTATCTACGGTAAATTTACTATATATGTATGTTAAACACACACTTTTTATATTAATAGAGTAATATATGTTCGTTTTAAAAAATTCAATTCACAATATATGCAGAAAAAATACTTTTTATTAACTTTATATATTATATGATGATTTAAATTAAAAATTTAAAATCAAAAAGAGATGATAGGTGAATAATTTTTTTAATTTGGAATAAATCTTCTATCTATATTAATTGTAGAACATTATATATATAAATATTTAAAATGTTTTAGTTGTGTTTGGGTATATATTTAAATTTTTTTAATTGTTGGTTATAAAAATAGTAGAAAGAGTTAACTAAATTTATTTGGATATGAATATAAGCATTTAATAACATTTAATGGTAAATGTTTCTAAAAATATATTTTTGAGCAAAAACTGCTGCAAAAATATTAGTATAAATATGGTAAATTTATCATATTTATTAATCGATAGGTGAACTTTGGAATGCTGATAATTGATGGGTTTCAGCAAATATTTTGCTTGGCAAGATGTTACTTAACACAATTAACAGGCAATCATAAATACCCACAAAATAAATAGGCTAAAGCCATTGATATAAGGCCCATCAGGCCCAGTGGCGTATCGCAAGTGGGAATTAAACTGGTTATTAAAAGATTATACACTCTAATCTAACAACATCTGTCCTTTATCTAAACACTAACACGTCAATTTCAGAGTTTAATTTCACACAAGTGGGTGTTTAATTATTGCTTTTGTAACAAAGGGAATTAGAGAAGACTATTGCCGAAAACTCTTGAAGAATAGATATTGGAAGAGTGTGCCTCTTTACCTTCTCTCACAAATCATTCTTCTGAAATTTTGGTTTCAAACCGAGAACCATCAATCTCTCAACATTCACCTTTCTTATCTGTTCTCACTTAATCCCTGGGATTCCTTGCCTCCTTACAAAGCGGTTTGACTCATTTCTTCATCGTCATAGCTCACTCTCGGTTCTATCTCCCCTCCACTTTTTCAATCTCGGACAAACTCTATCCACCTGAGAAGCTTACCCTTCGTAACATTCTTCAACGCTAAGGTAAAGTAAATAGGGTTTTCAAATATCAGACTCTAGGGTTTTTTTTTTTCCTTCTCAACCTAGGGTTTTTTCATGAGTTTTGGGCATAATATGGAAGATCTTTTATTTGATTTACTCATTTAAGTGATAAGAAACTCGTTGTCTATATTACTCATAGATCTATTTCTTAATGATGTATCACGGTAGATGAATCCAAATGGATCACAAGGTTCCAGTGGATCTGCTGGTCCAGGTCGTGGGTTTGGTGGTCCGCGTGGCGGTGGTGGTGGTCCCTGTGCTGATGGACGTGGTGGCAGAGGTGATGGACGTGGTGGTAGAGGTGATGGTCGTGGTGCAGGACGTGGTGTTGCTATTGGTCATATTGGCGGCAGAGGTGAAGGTCGTGGTGAAGGTGCTGGTGGTGCCTTTGGTGGTGGGCGTGGTTTTGCTATTGGTGGGGGTCGTGGTGATAGTCGAACTTACGGCAGAGGTGAACGCGGCGGAGGGCGAATTCACGGACAGGGCAGAGGGTGACATGGCGGAAGGGGAATAAACAATCAGCAACTTACCATTGATGCCTTATTAGCACAAGAATCCAGGAGCTTCGAGAGTTAATTGTAACTGACCATGAGCTTCGAGAGTTAATGGTAAGTTACTGACCATGAGTTTATTGTAACTGATCACATTCTCAGAGAGACTCACCGCAAAGCTGATGACACTTTTGTTGATGAAAAGGCGAGGTCGATCGAAGAAGAGATTCAAAGACAGATTGATTCAATAAACTCTGTTTCTTACTCTGTTTCGTTTACTCTGTTTTGATATTGTGAATCCTGACTTAACGTTATCAAATGGCGCCTCACAAGGAGATTCAGATTGCACAGGTTTGACTCGGCTTGAGGAGGATGAGCTGTTCTATAAGGTAACATTTTCTCATTGATATATATTTGGATCAGTTTCGTACTTACTTTAAGTTTTGTTTCATTTTACTCTATACATTATATTGTTCATCTTTCATTAACTCTACACAATTTACTGCTTTTATTGATAATGTTTAACTATTTGGTTGCTTAATGCACATACACAATGTATTAAAAGATTCACTATATTAGTGCTTATGACAACAGTTATTAACAATGATCCATTCAATAGGTGGTACCATCTCAGAATGGGAGGATCTTCGGTCTCCGGGGACAAAACTACATTTGTGAGCGTGGAGAAAGCTCAGTTGGTGCACTGGAAAGACTCTCTCTTGAACGTCAACTGACTTCTCTTCAAGAGCAGCTGGCAACTGTTGTGGAATATATGCCTCAAGGTTCCTCAAACTCTTTCCCATCGGCTCAACCAACAAATGCTACGGGTGATTCTATAGTCTTTTGGATTAAAACTCTGCTCTGTTCTATTGTTTAAAACTCTGTTCTGTAATCTTTTGTCTGTTGTACGCTTGTAAAACTCTATGTACCTTTTTTTTTTTGGGTCAAGCTCTATCTATCTAATTGTGTACTTTCGTTTCCAGGTATATTTTCAGATAACCTTGCATCACATATAAAACTTGCAGCACAAACAACCAATACCGTAACAAACTTACATTTCGCCACAATACTATTTCTACCCAATGACTTCGAAGCCATTTGTAACAATTTCTTACAGAATATACGAAACATTTTGTTGCTAATTGGTCATAAATTAATTGTCACAATCCGTAGATTTTTTTATTACGCAATATTTGAAGCTAACTGTCAATAATCTGCTACAACTAAAACGCAACAATTTGTAAGTAAGTAACGACGAGTATTCCTGTAGCTGTTTGTGATTCCTGGATCCACACAAAATTTGTTGTTTTTTGTGAATATTCGCTACTACAACTCTCGTCGCAAGTTGTAACTAAACTTTGTAGATAATTGTATTAAGTAGTAGCAAACAGCTATATATTAATGTGTATCTCTAATCGCTACAGATTGTTATGAGGTGTAATTTTGCTACGAGTAAGTAGTTACTAATTATTTTTGTCTCAAACCTGTAACAAATAGATATTTGCTACGCATATTGTCTTATAGCTACACATTATTTTGTAACTATACAAGTCATTTTACTAGTGATGCCGCAGGGGCGGATCTAGGCAGTAAGAAGGTGGAGTACGTGCCCCTTACTACTTTTTAAAAATTAGCCAGTGATTTGTGTAGTTATATCCTTCAGCTCTATTTTATTTTTCTCTTTTTTGGGGTTACTATTTTATATTTGTTCTATGCCTTTGTTAGCCATTTCCTTTTAATTCCTTTTCTACTTAACATATGTATTTTGCATTTTCTTTATTCTATTAAATTTTATTTTTCTTTAATAAATTATATGAATTTAGTTTTCTCTAATTTTTCTATTTCCAGTTAAAATTTTTAATGAATTATTTTTTACTGTACTATACATATATCTTAATTAATAAAATGATAGTAAAACTAGCAAATTAGTAACATTAAAAAATATTATCAGTTTATAAATAATTTATTATTTTTTTAGGGTTTTGTGTGATATGGTTAGATATGTAAATCTAAATGCCTATTTTATACTGAATTGTAAGTTTGTAATTGTGTATTTTCTAATTAACATTTTTAAAAGATATTTCTATACCAATAGAAAAAATACTTTTAAAACTTTGGTTCATTAAAGATGCAAATTCAAGTTATCAAAAAGATATTTTAAAATATGTTTTATAATATAGTTTTAATATTCTAAATATATATGTTTTGTACCCCAGTCAAAATATTTGTCTGGATCCACAAGTGAGCATGCCACAAATTTGCCAACAAGCTTCTTCAGTTTGGGATTCGCTTTGGCTTTGACTCTACTGCCTCTTCTATCATCCGCGAGCTTACTCCTGTGGTTGTTGGTCGTGGTCTCATGACACACTGTTATGACAACTATGTTGTACAGGCTGCCATCAAGAGGTCCTCTAGATTGATCCCTGGTTTGTTCTGGTTCTTATCCTCTGAAATTGATCGCCAACAGTTTGAGCTTGAGTCTAATGCGTGGGGAAGAGAAGTGTGTAAGACTCTCTGTTTCACTCTTCAATGAACAAAGAAGAATTGAGTTCATTGTCTAGGAGAGAAAAGGAGGATATCTAAACAATTTTTGTGAGATTTTAGTGCATATTATAAATGAACGAATGAAAGTGGAATAAAAAAATGGGGAGAGAGTGCATGTGAAGGAGAGTTTGTTGTTTAACTACTGATATTGTAATATGGGTAAAATTGTCAATATTATAGAAAATACGTATAATATAATAAGGTAATGGTTAGAATGGTTTTTATTAAACTTTTTTTGTTAATTCTGCCAAATTCCCTTAATTTTTATGCTGTTTGTAAGAAAAATATATAAATTATTTTAAGTTTTTTTTTCTAAAAATACTGCAAACACAAAAAATTGATTTTTTTAGAATGTATAATTTATTATTTTAGGTTTGTGTTGACAAATTTAGATTAAAGGTATAGGTTTTTAGGAAGTAGGATTTAGTGTTTAGGATTTAAAGTTTAGTTTTGAATATAAAAGCTTTAATTTAATTTTTGTGGTGTTTTTGGAAAACATATTTATATATATATATATATATATACTTAAATATAGTTAAAAAAGGTAGATCTTTTAAAGGTTTCAAAACTAGTTTCAAATTGAGATTGGAGTTCATCAAGTTAATTTAAAAATTGGTATTAAGTAAGTAATACAATGAACTTGTGGGAAAAAAAATTTCCTTTCATTATGGAGAAAAATAAAAAAGAAAGATTCAAATAAATTGATTGTTAGTAATTACTTGGATCATGGTTAGATTGTCTGCCTTTTTGAATCAGAACCTTATTGTGATACTTGTCTACCACTGTTTAAGAGACTTATCCCTTGTGAAGACTTCTTATGGCTGGATTATCTGTAATGATAGCGTAGTGGAAACAAGTTCTGACTTTGTGGTTTTATTGCATTTACTTAGGCGTTACAACTCTCAACAAAAAGACACATGCACATTAGGAACCAATGTGGCAAAACAGATAGATCGAAGAAGAGATAACCTTCTTAGGGTTTAAAATTTATCTTCGCTGGTTCGCCGATCTAAAAATATATATATTTTAGTATTTCTCAAGCTAAAAATACGTTTAGGGTTTGAAATCGTGCACATATATGACTTTAGCTCAGATTCATGGAAGGTTATGGATGACTTGACAAAGAAGATTTTGTTGGCAAACACATTGTGCTGGCCGCTTGAGAAGCTCGGAATGTCTCTTTTTAGAAAGAAATAAGGTATGTGTCCAACAGCTTTGGTGAGATGCTGTATATGATTCTTGTGGAACATGAAGAGAAACCGAACGAACATCAAGGTACGGACTTAATGGACGTTGTTGAAGCTTACGGAGACGAAAACGAAAACGAAAACGAAAACGCAGAGCATAAGATCACTAGGAACCACATCATGTCGTTCTTCCTGGTAATCTAATGCTCTTGTCATTAGGTATGGATTCAATAAAAATCGAATAACATTTCCGATACATAAATGTTTGTTTGCTGGAGCTTTTCCTTGGAGGCACTAATATATACCTCGGCGTCACAGTGGAAAATGGCAGCTGAGATCATTAACAACAATGATTGAGAGAAGAAGTCGATTTGGTTGTAGGGAAAACAAGGATTGATTCAAGAAAAGGATCTACCAAACCACCCTTATTTACAATCTGTAGTTTAGGAAACGGCTAAGGTTTGCACCATTACCTCCCATGGTAAGGACGTTCCAAGAAAAGTGTAACATCAAAGGATTTTATGTTCCGGAGAAGACAACACTTGTAGTGATAATGCTTAATTATGCTGTGATGATTCATGAGAAATTCTAATTCTTGGGAAGATCCTGAGGAGTTTAAGCTAGAGAGGTTTCTTTTAGGGCAAGGTGAGGATAGAAAATCCCTGAAGCACATTGCTTTTGGAAGCGGAAGGAAAGGCTTTCCTGGATCAGATCTAGCTCCTATTTTCATATGAACTGCAATTGGAACGATGGTGTTGTGTTTTGACTTGAGAATCAAAGGAGACAATGTCAAAATGGTAGAGGCTGGCGGACTCAACTTAACCATGGCTCAGCCTCTTGAATGCACTCTTGTTCCTCGAACCCAACCTTTCATTTCGACACTTTTCTACTATTATTATTTTTTTTTGGGTAGAATCTACACTTTTCTATTATTTATTTTTCACTAAGACATAATTTACAAAAAAAAACTAAAATATAACTGAAGTAAAAACGAAATAATAATAAATACAAATATGAATAGAGATTTTATGCATATAAACTTATATAGTTCTACATACATATATAGTAAACTTTAGATGATTAAAAAACAAAAAATGAAAACTTATCACATTTAAAATAATATTAGAAATAAGTTTATATAAGGTGACGAATAAGTTTATATAATAGTAAATTAGCACATGTAAAAAAAATTACTAAAAAATCAAAATAAAAATATGTATTTTCAAGAATTTTTTGTTTAAAAAAAAATACATTTCAAAATTTTTATAATATGTTTGAAGACAAAATTATGCTCGGTTAGATTAAGGGTTTTTCAAGCGGCTAGGTTAGAGTGCAAGGAGTTTGATGTACAGTACGTGGATAACAATGGTCCAATATTAGATTTGATATGTAAGAAACAAAAATATTTTAAAACTGGTTAGTAAAAATAAAGTATCTCAGTCAATAGTTTAATCAATTATAAATATTAGACTATTCCGGGAGGCGAACGACTGCATTTTGGAAGATGGCGAATATTAATGGCAATGAAATTTCCAAAAGAAATTAACTAAAATAAACCAAAAAAAAATTAGATCTAATTGAACTGTTTGAAATGGACGAGTTTATTTAAAAAAAAAACCTTAACAAGGTTAGTTGTTTTAATTATTGGTTCAAAATAAGACTAAACTCTTTGGTCATGTAAGTATCGTAGGAATAGAAATATTCATGACTTGGTCAAACTTACATGAATACATGATAACTCATGGACTTGTTTTGATGTGTGATATTATTACATCGATTTTTAAATGATATGTACAATTAGATCAACAATAACCCAAAACATTAAGAATTCACAGGATCAAATTCTCGCAAAAATAAAGGAACATGGGATGACTGCTACTTGTTATGGTTTTTCTCTTTTATATCGAGTTTTCGATAAAATCTGTGTTATATATCGCTTTGTAAAATAAGTTCTAGTCTATATAAATCTAATTTTCAGAACTTAAAGACCGGATCCACAATGTTATCAAATAGAACCTGTTTTGCAACCTCAAAGATCACCAAATCTTCAAGTTGAATTGTTTAGTGGTTGTGATTTGTTTTATAATATGTTTTAATTACATATTAGAATTCTAATAATTTTCATTTTGAGTCACCAAATCTTCAAGTTGAATTGGCGCTACTGTAATAAGTTATTTTTAATATATAAACACATATATTTTTTATATATAAAAACATAATTAAAGTGTATAAAAATATTTTTGGATGATTTTAGGCTTTTTAGCAAAAACAAAAACTTAAATCATAATATTTTTTTTTTTAAATTGCTTTTGAGATATCAAAACCCAATATATTATGAGAGTTGTATAAACCTTAGGTCATATAATTATTATAGTACATAAGGAATCTTTATACATAAACAAAAGTATTTGAAAATCATAATTGATGGTATGGTAAGTGTATTTAATGTTAGAATATGTTTGGCTTTTAGTTTTAGAATAATAAGTATAATGGCTTTGTAATATTGGTACAAATGTATAATGGCACTGTAAGAATAATATGTTTGGCTTTGTATCACAACTAAAATGGAAGATGGGTAAAAAACATGTACATCAATATAATGACTTTGTACATATGTAGCACATATATATGTCATCCAATTTTGAGGACATATTTTAATCATTTGTCGAGAAAAATGATTGATTTCAAACTAACTGATATTATACAGGTCACTAACCAAATATATTTTGGGAGTTAAGTGGAGAAAAGTAATTAGAACGGTAAATATGAAGAATGATTTTAATTAGAACGAATAAATGCATAGAGATAAAAACCAAAGAGGGCATAATCTAAACTTCATGAACCAAATGAGAATAATTCAAAAAAAATTTCAATATTGAATAATTTTTTTTTCTTTTACAAAAGTTTGAAGAAATGATTTTAGGAAAATATGAACTGGTAATCCATCGGAGGAAATAATCTGCCTTTTAGTGTTTCTCAAACGCCTATAAATTAATTATACATTGTTGTATCATTTGTTTATAACTGTTGTTAGAATTGCATCACTTGTCAACAATTGATGCTAAATATAGTTAATTTTTAAGAAATTGGATTCATTAATTAAAATTAGAAAATTATTTTTAAATTTAATAATATTTAAATACATTAAATATAATTTATTATTTAGTTAAAATAATTTACATGGTATCGATGAGATTTTTTATTCATTTAACCTTTCTATTAACTAGTTAAGATTTTAGATGAATTTTTACAAACTAATGACGCTAAATTTTAACAGAATTTAACAAAATTTTATTTCATACAACAAATTTTACATAAAATTTAAAGTTTTTAAACTTTATTCAAATCCCAAGTCTTCTTCTTTTTCACCTTATTCTAAGATGATGAGTTTGTTTTATCGAAGAGTAATTTTCTTCTCTCAAGCTATTGTCGACGTGGATCTTCCCTAAATAATGAATATTTACGTAATTTTGTTACCATCATTTCCTAAATGACGTAAATTTCTATCATTGAAATAATTGATGCCAGTTTTTATTTTGTATCATTTATTTTTATATGCTTGTCCTTGTGGAGTCTACAACATTCAGAAGTAGAATAAAGGAACCATGAATTTGTACCATGATGGTCGTCTTTAGGCAGTTGAGTAATTCAATCAATAAGACGAATGATGTGATAGTGGGCGTTTAACCTTGGGTTAGGGGTACATTTGAGTCCATCGTTGTAGTAGTTTGTAAGACTAAGGGAAATGTTATATATCTTTCTCAATGCTATGGGTGTTTTAAAGTATGTCCTTGAGCTTGAGTTTGATCTCAATCACTTAGAATTCTGGTTCAACAAGAGAGTCAAAGTAGAAAGATAAATGGGGTAAACTAATTTGAGTGTTTCCTATCATACAATTCTTTCAAGCATTTATCAAATACAGGGTATGAATAATATTGTTCACAGTAGCAGCAGAGCTACTATTATTGTGTTTGAATAACATATATATGGGTCATTGTGTTTGTGGTCAGTTTGAGGGTAAACCTGAGAAGTGCTAATTTACAAGGTAAGGATAACATGAGGAAAGCAGCTCAAGAAGAGGTAATTAAAGTCTCATGAAGCATTTTCTCTTTATCGCTATTATTATAGGATTTGAGAAACTTTGAATAAAGAATATCCCTCTTTATCATGTTTAGAAAATAACTCAAAACTAAACACCAAAACTCATACCTTTAATCACAATTCAACCAAAGATATTTATAGAACTAGAGTTCCCTTTACTAATCCTATAATGAATAGAAAACTTCCTCTTCCTATTCCTATTACAATTAGACAATTTCTATTAGCCTATCTTGTCATTAACCTGTTAATGATGTCTTGGGCTCTAAGTCGTCGAAGTTTATCCAACATTTTCCCTCTTAAACTTCATCAAATTATTCTTTGTCACATAGAACAAGCTTTTCATTTCAATGAATCTGATCCGAACCAACACCTTGGTCAAAATATCAGCTTTCTGTTCAACTCTGGGAACATGTTCTACATCCACCAACTCTCTTTCAAAACATTCTTATAGGAAGTGTCGAAGTGATACCTCTAGTGAATGTGTTTGCCAAAATCGGTTGCCCGACCCGTTTAGTAAAAGAGCCGCGGGTTTTACCAAACCGACTCGTGTCTCTAATGGTTAGTAGTATATCTCTAGTATTAAAACCGATAATTTACGTAAAACAACGTCGTTTTAGTTATTTCTCATCCTCCGAAATAAAAAAGAATCGTATTTTGAGATCTCCACCTCCGATCGGATTTTGATCTCCGACACTCCCTCGCTGGTTCGCCGATCTTACTCGTCACTTACGCCTATCTGCTTCAGCCTTATAATTTCTCCAATTTCGGTGTCCAAAGAGATCCGATTTTCGTTATCTCTATTTCTCCACTGTTCTTTCTCTCTCGCTCCACCGATGTAAGTTCCGTGTCCCTTATATCGTATTATTGCATTTTCCGTGATCATAATTCATAAAGAAACCTTTAGATTCTGATGCTGATTGCATTTTCCTCTAGTGAGTGATAGTTGTAGGCTGTGTAGAGAGAGCTTTTTTAGCAGATTGAATTCGAAGATTCAGTAGGTTGGGTATATCGCTGTTGATTTGCTAATTCGTGCCTTGGAACCTTTCACTTGGATTTCATGCATATTCGTTTTGTATTGCGGATAGCTCCTCATATACTGTGATAAGGCTTAAGCCTAAGTTTATGTTATTTATGTTTATCTTAAACTTCATTGTATTTTGTATAAATACCCAAGTTTGAGAGTTTAATAAAATTAAGTCAGTTCGATATCTAAATTCTACATGGTATCAGAGCCTAAATTGATCTAAAAGTTTTGTTTTAGTCGATTGTTTCGATTCTCTGTTCTTTTCAAATATATTTTCTCTGTTTTTTGTGCTTTCTTGCGTGACAAGAAAACCATGGTTGACAATGAATCTGTCGTTCCCCCTGGTTCCGCCGGAGTTCTGGTTGCTCAGTCCGATGCCTAGTCGGTCATCTCTCCGTACACCTTGTCTAGTTCAGACAATCCTGGTGCTATGATTACTTCGGTTCTGTTAACTGAAGATAATTATATTCAATGGTCTGAAGAGATGCTTAATGCTCTTCAAGCCAAGCGCAAGACAGGGTTTATCAGCGGAACTATCCCCAAACCTTCCGTAGATAGTCCTGATCTTGAAAACTGGAAAACAGTTAATTCTGTGATCATTGGCTGGATTCGTTCATCGATTGAGCCAAAATTGAAATCAACCGTGACCTTTGTTTCTAGTGCACAAGACTTGTGGGAAGAACTACAACACCGGTTCTCTGTTGGTAACAAGGTGCGTGTTCACCAAATCAAGGCTAAGCTCGCTTCGTGTAGGCAAGATGGTCAAACAGTTATGGAATACTATGGGAGATTGTGTAATCTTTGGGACGAACTGAAGAACTATCGTGTGAGTCATGTTTGCTCCTGTGGAGTTACTTTGTCAGCAATTGTGACAGAGAGAGATGAAGAAAAGCTTCATCAGTTTGTGATGGGTCTCGATGATTCAAGATTTGGTGGACTCTGCACTACTCTCATTAGTACGGATCCTCTTCCCAGTCTCGCCATTGCATACTATAAAGTAATTCGTGAAGAACAAAGAATGTCCTCTGCTCGGCTTCAGCAACAAAATCACGAGGCAGTTGGTTTCTTGGCTCGTAGTGACAACAATGAGCAGTCTTCTCGTGGAGATTCTTCTTTGCTGTGAACCGATCACACCAGTTCTCTACTTGGAAAGGGACGTTCCTGTGCTCACTGTGGTTGTACCGGGCATGAACAGAAGGATTGTTGGCAGCTCGTTGGTTTTCCGGATTGGTGGATGGATCGCAATAAGCGAGGCAATACAAGTGGTCGTGGTTCTTCTGGTCGAGGAAGAGGAGGTCGTGGTTCTGTATCTTCTGGTGGAGGACGTGGACGAGGGCAGCCTGTGACTGCTCATGCGACTAGTTCCAATTCCTCTGTTTTTCCTGCTTTTACATCTGAACAGTTGAAAGTTTTGACTCAGATGATTCAAGAAAAATCAGGCAACGGTGGTTCCGATAAACTGTCTAGTAAGCTTGAACTTGGTGATATTATTTTGGACACAGGTGCGTCTCACCATATGACTGGGAGACTGTCCTTGTTGATCAATGTTGTGTCCATTCCGTCGTGTTCGGTTGGTTTTGCCGATGGTAGCAAGACGTTTGCTACGAGTGTGGGTGTTTTGTTACTCACGGACAAAGTCTCGTTGACAAATGTCCTCTTTGTGCCTTCATTAAACTGGACTTTGATTTCTGTTTCTCAGATTATGAAACAAACCAAGTGTTTTGCTACTTTCACTGATACAATTTGTTTCCTACAGGACCGTTTTTCGAGGACCCTGATTGGAAGCGGTGAAGAGCGTGACGGTGTGTACTATCTTACGGATGTGGTCTCAACGAAGGTTCATGCAGCTACGGTTTCCCTTGATAAAGCTTTGTGGCATCGACGTTTAGGACACCCGAGTTTTTCAGTGCTTTCTTCTCTACATTTGTTTTCTCAATCTTCTTCCGCTGTTGGTTCTGACTCGTGTGATGTATGTTTTCGTGCAAAACAAACACGAGAAGTGTTTCCAGAAAGTCTTAATAAAACTCAAGAGTGTTTCTCTTTAATTCATTGTGATGTTTGGGGTCCTTATCGTGTTCCTGCCTCATGTGGTGCAGTTTACTTTCTAACAATTGTCGATGACTATTCTAGAGCAGTGTGGACTTATTTGTTACTTGAGAAATCCGAGGTTCGTTGTGTTCTTGCTAATTTTGTTAAGTATGCTGAGAAACAATTCAGTAACATGGTCAAGACTGTTCGTTCCGATAATGGCACAGAGTTCATGTGTTTGTCTTCTTACTTTCGCGAGAATGGAATTGTGCATCACACTTCTTGCGTTGGCACTCCACAACAAAATGGGAGGGTTGAACGTAAACATAGGCATATTCTTAATGTCTCTCGAGCGTTGCTTTTTCAGGCTTCATTACCGATCAAGTTTTGGGGAGAGTCGGTTTTGACAGCTGTTTACTTGATCAATCGCACACCATCTTCTATCCATCACGGTCGAACTCCGTATGAGCTTCTATATGGTTGTAAGCCGGACTATTCCTTGCTTCGTGTTTTCGGATGTGCCTACTACACTCATCGTGTTTCTCGTGACAAAGACAAGTTTGGGGAACGAAGTCGGGTATGTGTTTTTGTTGGATATCCCTTTGGTAAAAAGGGTTGGAAGGTTTAAGACATGGAGCGCAATGAGTTCGTTGTTTCTCGTGATGTTGTCTTCTGTGAGGACTCCTTCCCTTACTCCGCTGCACACACTGTAACTCCTGTCATTTCTTCTCATGTTCCTATTGATGATGACTGGTTGACTTCTGATTCGGTTGCTGTAGACAGGGGGAGTTCTTCTGTAACCTAGGCTGTTGTCGACAGGGGGAGTTCTTTTGTCACAGAGACTGTTGTAGACAGGGGGAGTCTTGATTCCTCTGTTTCTACACCGCCTGACTCCTCTTTTTCCGCCTCTGTTCCTAGTCCGACTAGCATTGTTGTCTCTCCACCTGTTCTAGCTTCGGACTCTATTTCTTCGTCGTTGTCATCCTCTCAGTTGCAGTCTCAATCACAGAATCGTAAAAGTACACGTCAGACTACTCCGTCAGTTCGTCTACATGACTATGTTCTCTACAATGTCGTTAGTACACACCCTCTCGATCACGCTCTTCCTGCTGCTTCTTCTCATTCCTTGTCTTCGGTTCCAGGTATGACTTTGTCTCCCTTGACAGTTTCTATCTCCGATGATAATTTCTCCGCAGGTCATCGGGTTTACTTGGCTACCATCGTCTCCACTGTCGAACCAAAGCACTTTAAAGAAGCTATTCGTCTCCAAGTTTGGAATAATGCTATGACAAAGGAGGTAGATGCTCTTGAGATTCACAGAACTTGGGATGTTGTTGATCTGCCTCCTAATAAAGTTGCTATTGGTTGTCAATGGGTCTATAAAACTAAGTACAATGCGGATGGTTCGATAGAACGCTATAAGGCTAGGCTGGTGGCTCTTGGTAATAATCAGGTTGAGGGAGAAGATTATCATGATACGTTTGCTCCTGTTGTTCGCATGACCACAGTTCGAACTCTCTTATGTTTGGTGGCCGAAGTGTATCAAATGGATGTTAATAATGCTTTTCTACATGGTGATCTTGATGAAGAGGTTTACATGAAGCTTCCTCCAGGTTTTTGTCACACTCACCCTGGCAAAGTGTGTCGTCTTCGGAAGTCTCTTTATGGTTTAAAGCAGGCTCCTCGATGTTGGTTTAAGAAGCTCTCTGATTCGTTGCTTCGTTTTGGCTTTCTGCAATCATATGATGATTACTCGTTGTTCTCATATTCTCGTGATGGTGTTGAGCTTCATGTTTTGGTTTACGTTGATGATCTCGTCATATGTGGGAATACTGGCTCCATGATTCAAAGTTTTAAGGACTACTTGAGTCGCTGTTTCTCCATCAAAGATTTGGGTAATCTCAAATACTTTCTCGGTATTGAAGTCAGTCGTGCTTCCGACGGTATCTTTCTTTCTCAACGAAAGTATGCTATGGATATCGTCTCTGACAATGCTTATGTTGGTTCTCGTCTTGCTTTCACGCCTCTTGAACAGAACCATGGGCTGGCTAACGATGATGGTCCTCTTCTTCTTGATCCTAAGCCCTATCGACGTCTTGTTGGTCGCTTGCTGTACCTTCTCCATACTCGTCCCGAGCTCTGTTATTCGGTTCACGTTTTGGCTCAGTTTAAGAAGTCTCCGCGTGTGGCACACTGGGAAGCTGCTTTGCGAGTTGTTAGTTTTCTTAAGGGTGTTCCTGCTCAGGGAATTCTTCTCACGGCTGATAAGGATTTGACACTAACTGTTTATTGTGACTCTGATTGGTCTTCTTGTCCATTAACTCGACGTTCCCTCAGTGCTTATGTGGTCTTCTTGGGTGATTCTCCTATTTCATGGAAGACCAAGAAGCAGGACACTGTCTCTCATTCCTCTGCCGAGGCCGAGTACAGGGCTATGTCGGTTGCCTTGAAAGAAATAAAATGGTTGCGTAAGTTGTTAAAAGGTTTGGGTGTCGAACTCTCTTCACCTGCTCGTCTGTTCTGCGATAGCAAAGCTGCTATTCACATTGCCACTAATCCGGTTTTCCATGAGCGGACTAAGCATATAGAAAATGATTGTCATGCTGTGCGGGATTCTTATCGTGATGGCATTATCACTTTACAACATGTGCGGACTGATGAGCAGCTTGCGGATATCTTCACTAAGGCATTGGGGCGGGATCAATTTCATTATCTTTTGTCCAAGTTGGGTGTTCATGACTTACACACTCCAACGTGAGGGGGAGTATTGCGGATAGCTCCTCATATATTGTGATAAAGCTTATAAGTTATTGAGATAAGGCTTAAGCCTAAGTTTATGTTATTTATGTTTATCTTAAACCTCATTGTATTTTGTATAAATACCCAAGTTTGGGAGTTTAATAAAATTAAGTCAGTTCGATATCTAAATTCTACATTTTGCTTAATTTGCTTAATAGGCTAAGTGTGTTTCAATATGTTCTAAAAATTTGCAGTTTTGTGTTTTATATAAGTTTGGAGTTGAGACATGGATGAGGTTGTTGTTGAAGTGGAGAAGGCGAAGAGAGAATGGGAAGACGCTTATGAGAAGACCATTGAACAATGAACATATCAAGATTATGGCAAACCAATGAACAATGAACCTTCAAGGGATACATTAGTTTGAAAGATACTTTAGAATTGGTGGTAATCGGTTCAATGTCTAAGGCATACGTCATATTTGGTCATTTTAACCAAGAGTGAGGAATAAGTCGACGCTCAAGAACTTGAACTCCATCTTTTCATTTGTTCAGCGTTAATTTGTTGTATGTATGATGTAATAATGGAATTAAATTATATGTATATATATAAAGCTAAGTTCTAATTATATAGGTGTTAGAATCTTGTTATAGATACATTGTGCGGCTACAACATTTTTGTTAAATGGGTTGATCAAATCGGGAAGATGTGTTAGTGTATGTATTGTTTCATCAGTCTCAGACCATAATTTTTGTTTGCTCTGTTTCCAACACATATTAGCTTTCCAGCAATTTATTAGCACTTTTGGATTTCATTTCCAACAATCGCCATTTGAATCAGTGATGCTATTTTAAAATAACTCAAACTGGAAAAGGCAGATTTGTTAAACAAGAATTATACTGTAGTTATTAGCCAGAAATTTAAAAGTTTAAATTCTGGTCAAACTTCAAATTTTTTTTGCCTTCTATTTAATTTCAATTTTTGATAAATTAAAATATATTTTAAACCAAATATAAAGAAGAGGTTTTAGTATTCTACTGATTTTCGGAATTTTCTTCTTTTCCATTTATTTAGTAAAACTAATTAAGCTGTGTACAAATGACAAATGTGCATATAAATTGAGCGAAGATTTAATTAATGTAAAATTTTAATTAAATACAGCATTGAATAGAACATTGCACGAATATATATATATATATATATTTTTTAATGTGGCCCATTATGATCTCCA
Organism: Camelina sativa; assembly: GCF_000633955.1. NCBI lineage: Eukaryota > Viridiplantae > Streptophyta > Magnoliopsida > Brassicales > Brassicaceae > Camelina > Camelina sativa. The sequence continues at coordinate 16,562,641 of NC_025699.1, read as the reverse complement.
ATATATTATAGCAATAATAATACGAACAACCTACCGATCACTTGTAGCGATCAATCGGGAGACAAAAAAAAAATAACAACCTTGTGAACTAATTGCAACAATTTGTAAATTACAAAGAAGAGGTTTGTGGTGGTGCTTGTGTCCTAAGGAACCACTTTTCCCAGACTCTGTAACCAGTTTGGAAAAACTTTATTTAGAAAATAAATGAAATCAAATTAATAAATTAATAAAGTTTCTTAACTTGTACTAAAAGTAATACGCCTAATTAAACACAATGTGACATTGTAGATTTACCTTGCATCAGCTTATATTTTGTGTACCAATCAGCGTGTCCTAGCAACATCACCTGCTCCCAACAATGTCATGATCAACAAAAAATCGAGTTTTATAAAAATAAAAATAGAAGGCTTTTTAGCTGTTTGATTGACCTCATTGTGGTGAGTGAAATGCTTATCGGAAATGGTAATGGCAGTGGAACCCAAGACAACATCAATAAGACCATCAGCACAGTTAGAGAGAGAATTGTGGTCGATCCAGATATGACTCGACCCAAATATATTTGATATAATATAATAATATTAATACCATCACCATCAGCCATTTCTTTCTTTTGATAGGACCATCAACCATTTCCCTAAACCCGATTTCACGACAATGTGTGAAAATCCCTCCTCGGCCTCTTCGTTCTCTAGCCTTAAAGTCAACAAACGCAATCATCAGACCTGGACTCGTCACACGAATGGTAAAAGACGTCCTTTTAGGTTACAAAGTTGTTTTCATGGATAGAACTAACATCTTAAGTTTACTCGTATCATCTGAAACAGGCTTGCGGAGTTTCCACACTCTCCAGTCTCTTCCTCTCAAGTCTCTTCCCCACTTCAACTCTAATATTTATACCGATCCAATTACTTTGAACAGGAACATTTACTAGATTGGCTTCAACTCAGACCACAACTCTCAATATTTTGGTGAGCTTCTTGTATCCCATGATTTATACGCGGCAGAATCTGATCATTGCCAGTTATTATTTTGCCTGATTTTGGAAACAAAAGTAGGATGATATTCCCAAGACGTTGCACAACATCTCAAGATTTGCTCATGTATGTGAATATTTTCTGTGAAAACTAAGTGTACAAGTTACGTGTGTGGAGGCTAATTAAGAGCATAGAATGGCAGTTAGTTTCTGATATCTACCCGGTGACCAATTTGGATTATTTTCCTTTGGCTATAAACCCTTTCCATGGTGATACAATGTACATGTGGAGCAAGACGCATAGACTTTATGCATCTAATAGCCTGTACCAAAAACAGTTTAGCTTTCACAACTACTTGGAACGTAGCAGCAGCGACGGTCGCACTATTTGTTTTGCTAGAGAATGGGATGCAGATGAGTTCATACTCTATATAACTTGACAACTGTGAACCATGTAATCTTCTTCAGGTTTGCCAAGCTTGACGAGTCGAGGCAAGTTGAAGCACAGTACCCCTCACTAACTTGCTGCATTCCTCGGAGATAACCTAAAGAAAGAGATCTCTCTAGCTCCTCTCTTTAGTATTTTCTTTGTTGCATTGTGTCATTAGTTTCTCCGAAAGAAAGGTGTTTATAAAATTACACGGCTTGAAAGTTGTCAACAGAAGTTACTTGATAAACCCGTATCTTAGTCAATGCCTCCAAAACCTTTAGGATGACCCTACTACTGTCTTAAATAAATTTCATGATTTCAAATTTAACAATCTTGTTGATTCATCTCTCTATGATCCGGTGTATATAATATGCTCAAATTTACCCTAGAACTACTCTCTCAAATTAAGAGATCAATTGTAGTACTTAGGGATCGAATCCACAAGAAATCTAGATTCACACAATAGATTTAATAATCTTTTAATTATGCGAAACCAAAATTGTAATTTAAATAGCAATGCAAAAACATAAAATAAAAGAGTTGTAAATCAATAGAAAATAAAAGAGTTGTAAATCAATAGGAATAAACACTAGGCTTAGGGAAATTCTTAGGAAATCATGGAAAATCAGATCAATTAATTAAACAAGCAGGATTCAATAATTAAGCACCGTTCTTGAACTCTAAACACAATTATAAAATAAATCAGTTCTCACTGCAAATATTATCTAAGTTTAAAACCAGAAAATCCAAATCTCTTTGCAAAATTCAAGTTTAAAACCAGCAATAAAATCAGATTTAGATAAGTTCACAAAATCACTAATCCAAATCTCTTTGCAAAAAGTAATTTTGCTCACCAAATGTTTTATCAGGAAAATCAATTATATTCTCATATCAATCAATAATCCTAAGATCTAAATCCAAATGACTAATCAAAGATCTAGCATTAAGAATAACTATGGTGAAGAACAAGAAAGATAATGAATCCTAAATTAAAAGATCTAACAATCCCTGAAATTCGTAATGAGAAACCCTAAACCTAACAAGCATATCTACTCAGACATAATTGTAAGAACACAAATCATGAATAAAATAGATAGCATTAAGAGATTAAAAGAAGAAGTAAAGGAGTTCTAAATCTTCTATCCAAAAGCTCTCTAAAAATCTCTCAGGGTTTTGCTCTCAAAAGTTGCAGGAAAAGATAAAGCTTAGGTCTAAACAATGACCATAAAAATCCAATTTATATTCTTAAACACGTCCAGGGACTAATGATGCAAATATGGAAAACTTTGGGGCAGCTTTGTAAATCTTAAAAACTTGTGGGAAAACTTCCAATTTCTTCTTTTGGCTCTGCATCGATCGATGCTTACTCTTGATCTGGTCTCCCAACTTCGTAACTCAGCCTCAATGCTTGATTATGCTCCAAATCCTCTTATTTAGCTCCATTAAGCTCCCATCCATGTTAAATCCTATAAAGACTCAAAAGACTCTAAAAATACCAAAAAGACTCTATAAATAAGACTTACATCATGGCTGAAAACACCTAAAAACCATGATATGCCCTCAAGCAAAACATAAACTTAGCCCTGTGAAAGAGGTTTGAAAACACATGAACTCATTTCCTTTTTAAAGTAATGCCATGATCATCCAAACCATAATCCATATGCTTAGCTGATAAATCCAAATCGAACCACCATATACTTCTCCGTTGACTTTCATAACATCCCAAATTCAAACCAAATTCCACTACTACCTCCATTAAGCCTTCATCGGTGGGTCTCATCAATTTGATTAATATCAAGAATCTTCTAGACTCATTCCCGTACAATACCATAACAAGCAAGACATATCTTTTACCACATGTGGTACTCTTTCTCTTCCCCAGACTTATTCGATTTTATTTTACTTAGATCTTTGCTTTTCTTTCTTTCTTTTTTTTTTTCTCAAAGTTGTAGGCGAATAATGGGGTCATCGGTAATTTACCTACCCCTCGCTTCCAAGCTTTGTATGATCATTTGACTCAAGAATAGAATAATGAGGTCACAGGTAATTTATCTTCCTCTCTAAACTGATCAAAATCATCTCATCTTTTATTCTCCTTTTTTTTTTTTTTTTTAACAAAGCTCTCAGGATTTTTTTTAACTTGAATAAGGGAGAAGAGTACCATTTTCTTTTGTAACCTTACTTGTCAGGTATGAACAAGGAGTCAAGCTCTATGAACATCAATCTCCTTGATGAGGTAAAAAGAAAAGTACAGAAATTACCTCAATCTTTTATAGATTCTGTTGGAAATTCGGATGCCTCTGGTTCACTGGTCAGCCATTGAATTTCTCATTAGTCGGATTTGTGGATTCAATCTGCAGCATTAAATCAACCAAGGCAGTACACTAAAAAGAAAAATCATAGTTCCCAACAAAATTTTGACTCAATAAAACAATTTTTTTTTTCGACTCAAAATCAAAAATGTAGTTAGTAACTGCCTCCCCCAGACTTAAACAACACTGTCCCCAGTGTTATCAAGTATGAGATTGGCGAAAAAAATAAAAATAAATGAAAATCAAAAGAAAAATGAAAAAGAAAAACCTACCAGTGGGTTGCCTCCCACTAAGCGCTTGTTTTCAGTCATTTGCTTGACTATGTCGGATCTCAGGCATCCGATGGATCAGAACATGGCAGTGAATCCTTCCGAGAGGAATGTCTCATCATCCTAGGTGGTGTGTAGGCAGTATGTGCATGAGATCTGTCAAGGATGTGAGGAACATGACCAGGGCGGGACTGAGGGACAGGTTTGCTTCTTTTATTTCCAGCAAAATCATCAATAGAAGAAAAAAGCGCTCTACGATAATCTCGTGGCTTGGTTAACTGCACAACAGTTTTTGCCATTCTCTAATCTTAATCGGAACATCTTCTAAGACACCTTCAGGAATCCTTCTGGATCGATCAGCTAAGATAAGAGAGATTTTAGTCGGCTTGAAATCTGTCATCCCATGTCTCACAACAACAGGATGGGGTATCAAGTTAATACTAGAATCAAGATCACAAAGTGAGTGAGAAAACCTTCCTGTGGAGATAGAGCAATCTAACACAAAACTTCCAGGATCTGGTAACTTCTAAGCAATCATACTCTAAATCACTGCACTCATTTTCTCAGAGACAACCGCCTTCTCTTTCCTCTCTTTCTTCCTTTGAGCAGGCTGGTTCAACAAAATTGAGCTGACATCCTTGGTAAGCAAAGCTCCTTCCTCAGAACTCAAACCATTAGTCACCATCCTCTTCACATATCTCTTAATACCAGGAGAAAACTTGACTGCATCAATCAAAGGCATTTCTATCATCACCTTATCCATCATAGCTTTGCATCTAGCTTATTCAATCTCCTGCTTAGACCTCCTAGGCTTAGGGAAAGGAAACTAAGGCTTGTAGGCTTGTTGTGAATTGGATGGTGGAACTGGAACAAAAATTGTAGCTGTTTGTGGGGGCTGTCGATCAATACTGATGGAGCATCGATCGATGCTTTTGTTCTGGAGTGAGGTTGCCTCGACGGATGGTGACTGCATCGATCAATGCATTGTGATGGCGTCGATCAATGCTGGGTCCACTAACGTATCTTCATCTCCTTCCTTCACTAAAATCACATTACAAGCATGGTTGGGGTTCTCAGTTCTTCTAGAAAGAAGTTCCTCTTGTCTTTTAACAGACCCAGCAGTCTGAATCACTTGATTCTCCAGCTTCTTGACATGAGTATTTAATGCATCAAACTTCCCAGTCAGCTCAGTGTATACAAAATCAATCTTCCCATTGAAGTCTACTGTTAACTTTTGTTGACCTTCCAAAATCTGTCCAATCATTGATTCCATCTTGCTCTCTGAATTGGGTGGAGGGAGGGGTTGGTAAGAAGAAGAACCATAGTTCCTAGTGAAGTTGTTGTTTGGATTTCCTGTGAAGGAATTCTTCTGACCAAATCTCTGATTTTGATACCCAGCTCCATACACATAGTTAACACCTTCTTCGCAAATCTCTGGCTTTGGCTCAAAAGTCTCAACATCTTCAGCAAAATGGACAGACATCTTTCCCACAAGAAGATTGTGCATTGTATCCAACTTAGCATTCACCGCAGCAAACTGATTTGAACCATTGCCTTCATGTACTCTTTTCCGCTCTAAGTCTGCATTCTTGGTATTGTTGCTTGATGCTAGCCTTTCTATCAACTTTTCAGCGTCATCTGGGTACCTTGTCTTGAAGTTCCCATCACTAGCAGCATCCAAAGCCATCTGATACCTCCAATCAATACCACTGAAGAAGATACTGATCAACAGCACCTTTGAGAACCCATGATGCGGACAATCTCTCTGGTATGCTTTGAATCTTACCCAAGCAGCTTTGTAAGATTCATCATGTCCTTGTCTAAAGGTAGAGAGCTTGATCCTCAGCTCATCAGACATCGCATCATCATAGAAGTAATTAAAGAATGCTACCTTGATGTCATGCCAGGTCGTCGATCTTGGTTTCAGCTGCCTTAGCCAATTCCCCAGCAAGAGAATAGGGGAAAAGCTTGCAGTAGAGATAGTCCTCTATGACTCCATTAGCCTTGATGCTTGTGACTATATCCTCAAAGTGTTCAATGTGGTCTAGAGGCTTCTCATGTGGAAGGTTCTGGAATGGCCTTTGTCCAACAAGAGCGAAGTAGGCAGGCTTCAGCTCAAAATCATTCCTTGGGAATGGAGGAAGGACAATTGCGGAGCGGTTCTCATAGAATAAGTCTAGTCTGTTGAAGTCTGCAAGAGTTTTAACAAGCTCTCCATTGTTATCTCGTCTAGGCTGAAGGTCCAAATTGGCTCCATTCGCACCAGCTCCGACATTGCGTCGATCGATGCCAAGGTTGCGTTGATCGATGCCTTCTTGGTTGCGTCGATCGATGCCGACATTCTGTCGATCAATGCCATCTGCATTCTCATCAACGGCGACGAGATCTTCCTGAATAACTTGTCCTTCAGCATCAAGTTTTTGGCCTAGTTCGTTGCGCACATGACCCTCTTGATCCCTCAAAACTCCAGCCGCATCTGGTCTCAATATGATTGGGTTGACCATCTTTGCTGATTTGGCTACTTTTGTGTTATTACGCTCTAGTTGTCTAAACTCTAGGTTTGTAAGCTTAACAACTAGACCAGTAGGATTTTTCCTGGTGCTAGGCTTAGGCATGTACCTGAAACACACAAGAGAAAAGAAACAAAAGCGTGTGAGTAAAACAGAAAAAGAAAAATTTAGACAAAATCAAAGATTTTAATCTAATGGTGAATCAAAAGAGACGCCGGCAACGGCGCCAAAATTTGATATGCTCAAATTTACCCTAGAGCTACTCTCTCAAATTAAGAGATCAATTGTAGTACTTAGGGATCGAATGCATAGGAACTCTAGATTCACACAATAAAATTAATAATCTTTTAATTATGCTAAACCAAAATTGTAATTTAAATAGCAATGCAAAAACAGAAAATAAAAGAGTTGTAAATCAATAGGAATAAACGCTAGGCTTAGAGAAATTCTCAGGAAATCATGGAAAATCAGATCAATTAATTAAACAAGCAGGATTCAATAATTAAGCCCCGTTCTTGAACTCTAAACACAATTATAAAATAAATCAGTTCTCACTGCAAATATTATCTAAGTTTAAAACCAGAAAATCCAAATCTCTTTGCAAAATTCAAGTTAAAAACCAGCAATTAAATCAGGTTTTAGATAAGTTCACGGTAGGCAAAAAACAAGGATAAAAAAAAACAAAAACTCTCTCAGGCCCAATTATCGAGAAGCTTCCAATCTCTTCCTGCTCCGACATCGGTATAGCTCCGGCTTGCCGGCGTCGGGTCTTTGTTTCTTTCTTCGCCGTCACTTGTCCTTCCTACTCGCTTTTATTTCTGTGTTGGTGCATGTCTGAATCAGTTCAAATCCCTCTGAATCAGCCTCAATCACTCTCTCCCTCGCCGAAGAGCCTAAATGCTAGATCTGAAATCCTTCTCGACTCGACTGTTTCTTTCTGTCCGGTGTGTAAGACGACGATGTTCGATGTTGTCTTTCTCTGGAGAAGAAGATCAAGTCCGCGAGAAACCGAGATGGTGAGAGTTACCCTGCTCCTTCCGCCGACCATGTCTCCACCGGAGTCTAGTGGCTCCAATCGGAACATCTTCTTGCCAGTAAGCCGCCTTTCCATCGCCATCTTCCTCTCAGCCGATGAGACTCTAAGGTTCCTGTTAATGGACCTACATTCTCCATCAGGTCCAATAACCATCCTCCGGCCCAATAGCAAAACCATTGATCCTTATGCTCATCGTTTAAAGCCCAGGTCTGTGCAATCAAACTCTATACGAACGCTTTTCCTTTGGAATCTTTCGTGTACATATCTTGAATCCCCGTTGCTGAATCTTGCTTGGTCAATGCCTCATGAACGATTTAATTCGCTGAACCACCCTCGACATTGTATGACTAGCGTTAGATCTTCTATACCTAGTTCTGGTTTTGAAAGCCTTAAGTCAAGTTTCATTTCTTTAGTACCGATTAGCTTTGCTTGGTCAAGACGAGGAATCCTTGGTAGCAAAGCATTGGTTTCTATAGAGTGGCTTGATAGTATTGATTGTCGAAACCATTTTACTAGCTCTGTCCGGATGCCTGAACTGTATATTTATAACTACGAATCTGCCCCAACAGTTTGCTTGATTCCTATTCTCACATACTCTGTTTTCCTGTCCCACCTACCGCCATTAGATAGAAAGCTTGGGTCTGTTATTTTTATCCAGGACCAAACCGATTACAAGCTTTGTGTGGAACTCATTTACCTCCATTGACATGTGAGGGATGACCCACCTGCTTTGTTACGCTTTGTTTCCCAACCCAGCGATCCCCGGTTATGTTTTTTTCTGATCTAACAGTTTGCTTGAATCTGACAGTTTGCTTGAATCCGATGCTGAAACCATCTCATCCCTTGCATCACCTACCGCCTTTAGACCAAAAGCTTGGACCTGCTGATTTTCTCCTGGAACAAACCATGTACAAGCTCTGTGTGGATTTCATTTACCTCCATTGCCATGTGAGGGATGACCCATCTGCGTTGTTATGCTTTGAATCCCATCCCCTGCGTTTCCTGGGTTTAGCTTCGTCTACAACCACAAGGTTAGTCCCTAAAAGCCTAAAGATCTTTCATCCCATGATACTGAACCCCCTTCTGTTGGTGACAACCCTCTAAAATGTTCCCTCCATGGAACATCTTCCTACAAGCTCAATTGCAGTGTCTGCTAGAGCCGCCTGTGACCACCCTTTGGTGGAGGATCTCGTGAAGTCAGCCTTCAAATACGAATCCACTTCGGTTTCAATAGACTTATCAAATATTGTAACACTGTCTCAGTTTGTTACTTCCTTTGTTAAGCTCATGGAACTCCTATCCCTAGCTCTTTTTTTGTATCGTGTTTCATGTTGTAAGAACTCATCTCCTGTTGTGGGTTAATTTGAATGAAAATTCCTTGTTTGATCCAAAAAAAAAATAATAATAAGTTCACAAAATCACTAATCCAAATCTCTTTGCAAAAAGTAATTTTGCTCACCAAAGGTTTTATCAGGAAAATCAATTATATTCTCATATCAATCAATAATCCTAAGATCTAAATCCAGATGATTAATCAAAGATCTAGCATTAAGAACAACCTATGGTGAAGAACAAGAAAGATAATGAATCCTAAATTAACAGATATAACAATCCATGAAATCCCTAATGAGAAACCCTAAACCTAACAAGCAGATCTACTCAGACATAATTGTAAGAACACAAATTATGAATAAAATAGATAGCATTAAGAGATTAAAAGAAGAAGTAAAGGAGTTCTGAATCTTCTCTGAAGGAGACTTGATTCTTCTCTCCGAAAACTCTCTAAAAATCTCTCAGGGTTTTGCTCTCAAAAGTTGCAGGGAAAAATAAAGCTTAGGTCTAAACAATGACCATAAAAATCCAATTTATATTCCTAAACACGTCAAGGGACTAATGATGCAAATATGGAAAACTTTGGGGCAGTTTTGTAAATCTTCAAAACTTGTGGGAAAACTTCCAATTTCTTCTTTTGGCTCTGCATCGATCGACACATATGAAGCATCGATCGATGCTTACTCTTGATCTGGTCTCCCAACTTCGTAACTCAGCCTCAATGCTTGATTATGCTCAAAATCTTCCTATTTAGCTCCATTAAGCTCACATCCATGTTAAATCCTATAAAGACTCAAAAAACTCTAAAAATACCAAAAAGACTCTATAAATAAGACTTATATCATGGCTAAAAATACTTAAAAACTATGATATATCAGTATATATAAAGCATGTGTGATCTGCGGCTGCCATAGGTTTTCCAAGGTAAGTCATATATAGGTGTAAACCATTTATAAGTATGCAATAGATGCAAAAGAAAGAAAAAAACTTATATTAGATTATGCAATAGGTACAAAGGAACCACCCTCATTAATTATGGCAGAAAACAATTGCTAACATGAATTTGTTTGTGTAAATTTACTAGTGTTTTTCATCCCGTAAATTAATTTCATGCCCCAAAAAAAAAAATTTTGATATTAATTTCTAATTGAAATATTATATATACATATAATAGAATCTTTTTTGGGGGGTTGATTTTTCAGTTGTGTTAAACCAAGCCGTACAAACCAAACTAAAAATCCCAGAGAAATTAATCACGGAGGAAAACATAGAAAATAATAGAACATCTCAGTGAAAAACAAAAAAAAACTATAATATGATGAATGGAGAGGATCAATGTAAGAAAATCAAAAGCAAAAATGTGAATTTCCAGCTCGAACTCATTCATCCTGTATATATATGTGTTAAGAAAATCTACATTGCGATGTCTATAAAGAGGGCCGAGTCGTACGTACGTACGTATGGTAAGGTTTTACTTAAAATATCTAGTTAAAAATGATATGAGAGCCAAAATAAAAGCTCTTTAATTAGATGAGAAGAAATATACGCTAGTAGTATTTTGTTAGATTGTCTTTGAAAACATGCATGCATGGCAATAATTAAAAAGAAGAATTTGGCACTGGGCTCTGATATTGGATAATGAATGACCAACTAGATTTTAATTTTATTTCTTTATTTTATGGAATTTAATACCTCCACCGTTTCCACTAAGAAGACAAAATAGGTATTTACCGATATGAAATAAAGAAAGACAAATTTTTAAATTGGAAGAGATGAAAAAATAAATAGAATCAAGTTCTTAATTAAGTGGCTAAAAAGAACAATACAGAATTGATGATCAGATAGAATATGAGCATACAGACAGAATCATAAGTTCCTAATCCCGCTCACACGTGTGTCTGTGCTATTCATATTTCCTATATCAAAATTTAAGAATATGAGCATATCTTTTTTCTCTCCATGCATTATATACGAGGTTTATGTATGTGTATAAGTATAAACAGCGCATGGTACAAAAAATATATTTGATTCTTCATGATTAAATGCTATTATACGATCGAAGAGAAAAAAAATGTCATATAATAAGATTCATCACTTGGAATTAGGGGTTTTGTTTAAGGGCATCATTATAGGAGAACACTTTTGGGTGTTCTTAGAGTAAAAATATTATGAAAATAATGTAAAATCATTACTTTAGATATTTTGTTAAGAAGTTTGTTATTGGGAGAACATGTTTAAGATGATAAGATTTAACAATATAATAATCTTAAACATATTACATTTATAAAAACTTTTAAAATAACAATTAAATTACAAATTTATAAAACTTTTACTAAAATTCAAAATACAATACCAAATATTTATGAAACAAAAAAAAAAGAGAAAAAAAAACAAACATTTTACTTAATTAAAGCACACAAACATAGTTTAATGTCCAAATTTATTCCATATATTCTCAATCAAATCCTCTTTTAATTTGTGAAAAATTGTTTGCAAAAAATTGTATCCATTCACAGCTTGCCACGTCAGCTTAGAACTGAGCCAAGATCAGTTCTAAATCAAGAACTAAAAAAGTGTTCTAAATTCACTATTCATTATTTTTCTAATTTTTTTGGCTTAGAACACCCTTGGTTTATAAGAACACCAATAAGTAACCCTTGGTGTTCTCCCTATAATGATTACCTAAGGGTCGTCGAGTAAAGAAATTGACTCACAATAATATATGAATTACTAGCAAATCTTACTATTGTATATGTTAAGTACTTGGTTATAAATCATATATATAAAAGTAAGGTTTTGGTCTTTCCTTATTGGTTGATTTTCATTTAATACTTTCTAATTTTTTATTTTTTTTTATTTGCTTTCCAATTATTTAATTGCTTTAAATAATATTTAAAACCCAATTAACACAATACATTTAATTCATACATTAAAACAAAATTATAACTGAAAATAAAATAAATTATGCATTAATCATATTCCACCACTCAATTTTATATGAATTGAATAAATAATATTTGTAACTCCAATAATTCTAAATGTAACTTCCATCAATTCTTATCATATAAATAAGCATTGCCCTATTCTCTCATATTGGCATTTTTTTCTTTCTCATTTTCACATTCTTTCATTCTCTTCCACTTCTCTCATTCTCTTCCACAATATCTCAAATCATNTTTTTTTTTTTTTTTTTTTTTTATGTTTTCAATTTCTTATTTTTGTTGAATGGGTAACAAAAAACCAAATGAAATATCATTGTAAAAATTTAATGCAAAATTTTAACTTTAGAGACTACATGATGTATTTATTTTACATTATTTTTATATTTAAGATTCATCTCCATTATCTAATTTGGATTATCATCTTATAAGTAATCATTCTCTCCTCCTCTCTCACCAATATCAAATGTTGTGATATCTAATATGTGTTGTAAGAGTTTGATTCTATATTTTAATTTAGAAAGTATTATATATATTTAACATTGTTTTCAATTTTTATTTTATTTATATAAAAATAAAATATTTCTTTTATATTTCTTGCCTTTCTAATCTATTCATATTTATTTTTAAAATTTCTATAGCTAAATTTAAATTCACATATGTTGGTTTTAACAAAAAAATCAAGTTTATTTGAGAATCTGTTTTAAAAGGTTTATCTTCATTATCTATTTTAGATTAGCATCTTATAAGTCACCACACAATATTCACCACACAATAAGGTCATGAAGTTGAAAAGATCCATCTCTAATTCTCTATTATGTACTTTGGTTATCTCACATATTCATGTATCATTTTTAATAATTTAGAATGATCAATATAATTATCCATTTATAAAGTCTATTTTGTTTTGTGATCCAATAGATAAATATGTAATGATCAATATAATATTTATATATTATTTAAGATTTGAGGTTTTTGAAAACAAAAAGATCTTAATTATAAAAAATTGTTTTTCTTGAATTAAGAAAAATGAAAAAATGATTCCAAAAAGAAATCATGTTTAACTGGAAGTGAAATATAAAAAATAATATAATTATTAAAATACCATTTAACTAAATCCTCTAAAGATGAAACCATTAGTATGAAATCTAGCACTATAAATTAAATTGATGAGTGAAAAACAAAAGGATTGAAATTATTCTTGGGCTTTTAAAAAATCTTTAGATTGAAGTTCATATGATTTTTTAAAAAAACTTATTTAGTTTGTCACTTCAAAAGTAATATTTTCAATTTGGAATATTATGTGTGAGTGTTGAGTTTATATCAATAAAACAATCAAAAAGTGTAAATTTAAAAAAATCAAAGAGAATAAAATCAATAAGACAGTATGGCTGGATAATAATAAAAAATCTAAGAATTTTAAAAGTTATTGATTTCAATTATTATTTTAAGGGTTGGTTCACTCTTTACTTGAACTCTCGGACTTTATGAAACATGACCTTGTTTTGGGTTTGAAGAATGGTGGTTTTGAGGAAATCTTTCAATCTACCAAGATTGATCATTTTTTGCGAAAACTCTTTTAAAAAATGAATTGGATCTTTAAAATTAATTAATATTTAAAGAAAACTAAAATATTATCAAATAAATACATAGCTATTTATTTTTATTTAGGATTAGATCTTTTGGTAAAAAAAAAAGTTCAAAAGGTCTTGAAAAGTGTTGAAATTTGTTTCTGGAATTTTTTGTGTGATTGGATAGTGAAATCAAATTGATTTTAGAACGAGGATGACGATCCAAGTCAAAGTAAGTTTTCAATTTGTTTTTTTTGATGCTGAAATTTGATTATGAGATTTTTTTATGATTCGATAGTGAAATGGAATTAATTTTACAAAAGTCACTGAGTTGTTTAAAGTTGAGAACGAGGATGACGATCCAAGTCCAAGTAAGTTTTGGATTTCTTTATCTCATTTCTGTGATGAAATTTGATTATAGGATTTTTTTGTGATTGGATAGTGAAATCGAATTGATTTTTGGGATTTTGGGATTGGATAGTGATTATGTGTGGTGCATTTTGAGAGCAAATCTTTCCAAAAGAATATAAATGAAGATATAAAAACCAATTCAACTCTCTCCATCTTTTAACTCCTTGGTTACAAACCAATTCGGCAACTATGTCCTCCAACGTCTCTTGATCAGGTATGTCAGAGACCATTGGGATGATCTTCCTTCTCAGCTTGTGTATGTGATCGAACAAAGGAGAGATAAGCTCAAATATTATCCTTGGGGTAAACATCTTGTTATTGTATGATAGGCTTGTGATAGCCTTACTTCTTCCTGAAAGCTCCATGTTTGATAGATATTGCTAGCCGTATATAGCTTTTCAGTCCAAGCTCCAAGTCAAGATATAGCCTTCCATGTATACATAGATATTAGTTCTTCCACTCGTATGTAAGATCATTTTTTTTTCACTTGTTGTATGTGATAGAATATTCTTTGAAGTTGTTGCAGTCTGTAGGGTGTAAACCCCTATTCCTTTTAAACATTCTTGGAAGAAAATTTGGTTTGTTATGTGAACAGTTCTCCTCGTCCAAAATGTGATCTGTGGAGATTATTTCAACAGTTTGCACGTGTTGCTTTTAACTCTTTTCTCGGCTTCTACTACTTATTACTTGCATCTCTCTATTTTCTGTCATCACCCTTGTATGATTCTATCTTTTCCTCTCTTCATTCAATCACTATAGCAAAAAGCTCACATTGTTCACGGTCTCTTTTATTTATATATAGTAGTTTATGTGTTATGGATGGTCCGGTGAAAACTAATTTTGGTGGCCATGCCAATGTTAAGTTTTTCCATCAGAATTGGGAATCTACCTTTGATGATTATTTTTCAATCTGTGCCTTCTCAGTTTCAGGCAAGCAAATCTTCCAAATTTCCCTGTCTCCTTACCTTGTATTTGGAATTTGACATTATTAGCTTTTCATATTTGGTCATTTAAAGTTTTTAACCAAGAGTAACGTATAAGTCGCTCAAGAACTTGAACTCCATCTTTTCATTTTTTTCAGCGTTAATTTTGTTGTATGTATGATGTAATAGTGGAATCAAATTATATATATTAAGCTAAGTTCGATCTAATTATATTGGTGTTAGATTCTTGTTATAGATACATTGTACGGCTACAACATTTTTGTTAAATGGGTTGATCAAATCGGGAAGATTGTGTTAGTCAGTTAGTGTTTGTATTGTTTCATCAGTCTCGGACCATAATCTTTGTTTTCTCTGTTTACAACATATATTAGCTTTCCAGCATTTTATTTTTCCTATTTTATCTAAATTTCTTTATATTATAGTATTAGATAATATAAAGATAATATAAAAATTAAAATAGCAATTTGAACTAGTTACAAGTTAATTTGTTATGGATGTCATCGTGATCCATAGACTAATCTGCGATCAAGTGTAGATAATTTGTTACAAGTTAAAACGTTCAGGCACTTAGACTAACTTCTATTTAACATTCAAGTAGATTTATTCTCCACTAACTATTTTTCTATTTGATGATGTGTTGTTTCGTTGACTGCTTGTGTATTTGGTGTATAATTTGGTATTGAAATCAGTAAACTTTACCAAACATAAGTGGTTAACTGATTATACTAAACATTATAGTGCTTTATGTGTTCTCCTCTGTTCTTTCTCTGTTTTCTCATTAAATAAAATCATCTCATTCTAATTGGAAAAAAATAGTTGGGGTTAAGGGGCACCATTTTCTGGTGATTATACTAAAGAAAGATGTTCGTGTGTTTAGATACATAACTACGATAACGTGAGTCTTAAAAGCTAGATGATAGAAATCAAAAACCTCCACCATAACAGATTAACAACTAAACTAAATAAGTGAGAGCAACTTAATATACCAAAAAAGTGTATATTATATATATTTTTTTCTCATGAACGAAATTAATGAATGAGCAATTTTTAGACATTTTGGTTTCTTCTGACAGCCTCAATCCAACCATAGGTAAAGAGACGAGTAAGAGAGAGACCTTACTTTTTGTTAACAGGATAATATTGGCTACTTTCACAGTTGATCAATGACCTTATAAATTGCATTTATTTAGTGTGAAAAAATAAAAATAATAGCAATGCCACAGTTGATCAATGACCTTATAAATTGCATTTATTTAGAGCATCAAGGATCAGATATGAGCAATGCCACGAGAACGAAACTATGTTCTTCTTGTTAAGATTTGATTCTCTCAAGTCTCAACAGGGCATATTGAAAAAACAGAGAATGATGAATATCTCACAATCTATTTGCGTACGATTCTCACGTTTACTCAAAGAACCCAAATTTTGCGTAATTGAAAAAAACTGAACGCAAACAGTTCGTCTTTATATAGACTTAAAAACAACTCGACCAAAACGACATACACGAAACAACACTAACAAGAAGAGTTACAATTCTTCGTTTGTGGAATTTGAACATAATAACGATCAGACACGACCCTGCAGCACTGCGACCCTGGCCATAATGTATAAACCCAACATATACACTTTAAAACATTATTATAAAACTCAACTAATCTCCAACACTTGTCATGTATGTATGGCGTTGGAGTCATAGATGATATTCACTAGCAGCAACAGCCAACATACGGCTACGAACCTCAACGACAAACCTTGGAACGGAAGAAAATGAAAGAATTTTATGTACGTCGACTGAATGCAAAGTCTGAGAACAGAGAGATCGAAAGCCTAAGCAATGTGACAGAAGCAGTAGCCATGCCTTGATTCAAACTCTGCCTTTACAGAAATCTGGAGCTCATCATATACATGGAGAATCAATAGAAACCAAGAACGTAGAGCTGAGGTGGTTGTTCAAAGTTGTTTGTCTGATAATATCGTCAAGCCCGATCTTAAGAGGGAGGAAGAACACCAGACTCGTGGTTTGGTAGTTGGTACCAGTGTACACCGACGTTTTGCTTTTGCAACGGGCCAGGCCTGCTCAGTGGGTTTGCGGCCACAACCGCAGAATATTGCTCAATGGGATTGATTGGTGTCGAGAGAAATCTTTGGAAAATAACTAAATACCACACATTAACAATATATAGTAATACTAGACGAGGATCCATCCGATGTGCGGGTTTAAAGTTTTATAATATATATTAAAATTTATTGTCTGTTATTTATAATTTTTATTTTTTATAATACATTGATTTATATCCATTTACAAATCTTTTATTTATGTTATCAATAAAGTGTATTTTCTTACACCTAAATATACTCTATGTTACAAATATATTATTTATCACCCACCTAGAAAATATCTATATGAACACATTAAGCAAACTATTTTACTTTCACTTCTACATAGTTTTTTAATTACTAAAATTGTTGGCTCAAAAAGTATTTTGAATAAAAATATATATAACATAATATACTAATCAATGATGTATCATCACAATAATATATGACCACCATGGAGAAAACCTCAGCTCCGCCCCCATCCCTTATGGAGAGAACCTTGCGTTCAACCTCCTCCACCATGGAGAGATCCTTGGCTCTGCCTTCCTCCCTTGGGGAGATAACCTTGTGTCCAACCTCCTCCACCTTCATCCCTTGGGGAAATAATCTTTTGTCTAACCTTCTCCACCATAGAGAGAACCTCAGTTCTACCCTCCTCTTGTGTGGAGAGAACATGTTCACGCCTTTTTGCTATCTCAAAATAGCTTGCTCCGACAACCAATGAAAGTAAAAACCTTTTATCATCACAAAATCTTTTGATAGTAACTAATGTTAAATTTCTCAATGTATTTGTGGAAGTGTCTTTGACACACCATGATGTAGCCTCTGTCTCTGTAACGCCTCAACCGCCACCTTTCTTAGTGAGCCCATGTTCACCCTCAGTCCATGGATCCACCTTCCTAAATGGGCCCTACATCTATTCCCGGCCCGTGGACCCACCCATATTCGATGGCCGGTTTGTTATGTCTAGGAGGCTTTAAAAACTTGTTTACTGACCCTTTAAATCAACAAATGATCTTTTCATATGTTTTGTCCTCACTCGCACAGTTCTGACAATCATTTCCAGGAAGGTCATCCATCATGAAGATCTCTCAGAACCCTTCACCGAAAAAATAAGTGCATTTTGGTGATGTGGCCAAATAAATTATTTTAAACTTTTCCGCAAACCAGGGTGTCACAGTCTTTGAGCTCCTCTGGATCTATCAACAATTATTTATATTTTTCCAATCTATCTATGTTTGTTGTAAGATTGTGTTTGATTAGCCTATTTTTCCATCCATTAGGTTGATGCGCTTCTATTCGTTATCTCCCTTTGGGATTGAATGAATAATGATAACAATTACAAAATGTTTTATTTTTGTTGTAATCAAATTTCTCATATTAAATATTAACTTTTACACATGTCAAAATCTGAGATTGTTAACTTGACACATGTCAAAATCTTGTTAATAACTAACTTTCAAAAACCAACTTTATATAATAAGATACTCCATAACAAATACTGTATACAATTTTCCCCCTAATATATAGATCGGATCCGGATTCGGATAGTCTTTTCATATATCCGGCGGATATGGATTCGGATCCGGATAGTCTCAAAAAAGCCGGATATCCGGATCCGTCTCAGGGCTTTGTAGAAGGTAGGTTCCTACATAATAGAGAGAAAAAAAACCGCTATTGATCAAAGAGAGAAAGATGGATCCCTTGACATAAGATATATGGAAGATTATTCTAGCGAGATTACCAATTACGAGCATCACCACATCCAATTTGGTTTGCAAGCTGTGGAAATCAATAGTTGAGTCTCCGTGTTTCCCCAAGCTTTTCATGTCTCATCATAAACCCTCGCATTCGTCGTGGTCCAACTTCCACAGGGACACATAGAGGAAGGTTTGGCCGCAAGAAGTCGTGGCTCATTACGGATGCGAGACTTGGGGGCTTCCACGATCTCTAGGTTTTACTTGTCGTCTTTCCTAACCAAAAACATCCAGACTCAAAAGGAAATGGTCAAAGTCCTGACTTTCACTGACGTTGGATTGATTTTGTTACAAAGTTGTTTTAGGTTACACGAATGGAAAAGGATGTCCTTTTAGGTTAGAGAGTTGTTTTCATGGATAGAACTAACATCAGAATAGGTGTCTTAAGTATACTCGTATATTCATCTGAGATAGGCTTGTGGAGTTTCAACACTCTCCAAACTCTTCCCCACTTGAACTCTATCACTTATACCAATCCAATTACATTGAACGGAAACATTTACTGTATTGGCTTCAACTCAGACCACCACTCTCAATATTTTGGTGAGCTTCTTGTATCCCATGATTTATATGCGGTAGAATCTGATCATTGTCGAGTTAGTCTTTTTCCTGATTTCAGAGATAGAAGTAGGATGATATTCCCAAGACGTTGCACAACATCTCACGATTTGCTCATGTATATGGATATTGTGTGTGAAAACCAATTGTACAAGTTACATGTATGTAAGCTAATTAAGAGCACGGAATGACAATAGATTTATGATATCTACCCGGTGACCAATTTGGATTATTTTCCTTTGGACATACCTTTCCATGGTGATACAATGTACATGTGGAGTCAGACGCATAGACTTTATGCATCTACTAACCTTTACCAAAAAAAGTTATGCTTTCACAACTACTTATAATGTAGCAGCGACGGTCGCACTCTTTGCTTTGCTAGAGAATGGGATCCAGATGAGTTCATACTCTATAACCCATTCATTCCGAGATTTTTTCTCCCACGTTGGCTTCACCCGATCCCTTCCTCGCCATCATGAAAGAGAGTGGCACCTTTATTTTTGGGTCCATAGAGTGCTGACCGAACTTGACAACTGTGAACCATGTAATTAATATCTTCATCTTATCCCAATGTTGATCGTTTTCTTCAAAATCTTTTTCAAGAGCTTTCTCTTGAACAGCTTCAGGTAAAGAGAAAAGCTTCTCTCACTTATTGCTTTAGTTGATACTTTCTTTCTTACCTTTTAACAAATAAACACTTGCTATTTTCAGCCATTGTTACTGCTCGATCACTTCAAGAAAATTCCTCTCTCTCGCTAGAGACCCTTCTTGATGTGAGCGCCGGTCGCCTCGCTGTACGGACGAAATCGAATGCTCTCGGGCCGGTCGAGCTAGGGACGACATTCTTCGGTCAAGGCGTGGTGGATCGTCTCTATGGTGGAAACCAACGATGGAAACGAGAAATGAAGGAAAACCAACGAGTGGTTTGAAAAGTCTCGAACTTTGGTCTCGATCTGGTCGAGCGGCTACGGAAGGCTGTGAGCGGCTACGGTAGGCTGCAAGCGGCTACGATGCGGAACGATGAAGGTTGCGAGTGGTTACGATGCATAACCTCGGTGGCTGCGAGCAGCTACGAGACGGAACGACGATGGTTGCAAGTGGCTACGATGCGAATCAACGTTGGTTGCGAGTGGTTATGAACGAAGTGGTGATGGTTGCGAAGGTGGATCGATGCAACGACACACGAGAGATGGCTCGGCTCGTGATACGGTCGAACTAAGAGATTACGAACCCGGTTCGTGAATCTCCTAGGGTTTCTCAAAAGCCAAGTCCCGGACTTGGGATAAGGAGAGAGGTGAGACAAGAAACAAAGATTCTCTCTTTGGAAATTAATTCAATCTTCAAGTCAGTGTTTTACAATGAGGGTGTAGACCTTTATATAGGGAGGCTTACAAATGGGAGACACTAAAACCCTAAACAAGCGGCCAAAGCTAAGGAACACATATGTCCCTAAAAGCAAAGCAAAATTAATTCAAAGGCAAAGACCATCCAACGGTCATAAGAGAGTTCAAAGGAAAAAGATAAAGGAAGGAAGGAAAAGAGATAGGATCGCCACATCATTGGCTGGACGCGGTGATAGGATCTTCACTTGCTTGGCTCCTATGCATGTCAATGAATGTTTCCAAGTCATGAGCCAAGCGGGAACGAAGTGGAGATGCACTAGAGCTCGCTGCCTCGTTAAAACCTCTTCGGTAAACCCATTGGGACAAACCCGAAGTAGGAAAAAGAGTACAGCTCCTTCTAATGGCTTAGAGGTGTCTTCACACTAGCGTGATGGTGAAGACACATGAATCAAGCTTCCCAAAGCTGGTCGCAATTCAAGGCTCTTCAATGGTGATGCTAGCCATGAGCTCTTGGTGTAAAGGTTGGAGCTTGGCTTGAAATGTCCATTAGGTGACTTGTCTTGCTCCTCCTTGATGATCTTTTGGGACTGGCTGGTGCCTCGTTGGTGTTCTGCGTCAGATACTTGTCGCCTACGCTAGCTACTGGACGCTGGTACTGTTTGTCCGAGTGTCCGAGAGGCGTTCGAGAGGTGACCGAGTAGTGTCTGAGAGATGTGAGTGTTCCTGGCCGAGTGACCGATCTCGTGCTCACATCATTCACTCCCTTTTATAGAAGTTTTGACCTCAAAACTTTGCTCATCAGCTGGATCAAAAAGGAAAACCCAAATCAGCAGCATCAAAAGTTCCATCACGGTTTTAATTTTACCGGGATCAAAAGAAAACAGTAAGGCCTTAAGAAAAAAGGATAAGACTTCCCCGGTAAGGCCGGTGGCGTTCGTTGCTCTGATCCCTTCATATACCTT
This sequence comes from Camelina sativa, assembly GCF_000633955.1. NCBI lineage: Eukaryota > Viridiplantae > Streptophyta > Magnoliopsida > Brassicales > Brassicaceae > Camelina > Camelina sativa. The sequence continues at coordinate 16,541,194 of NC_025699.1, read as the reverse complement.
GTTTGGTTGGCGCTAAGAGTGGAGAAGGATGGCACGGTATAATCGACTCCCAGCTGGAGCTTACTACTTGAAGTAGTTAAGAATAATACTGAATGAGAGGATCCATCAATTGCCATCTCCGGTGGCCGAACTTGCTTGAAACTCCCCATTACCGAGTGAGCATCGGATAGAGGACTAATTACACGGCCAACATGTTCTTTAGCGTCATCTAAAGACTCGGTATGCGTCTCGGATAAGAATTTTTGTACCGTGATTGGCTTTGGACACGGAGGTCGAGTGTTGGCTCGGCCGTCAAGAGCGGTAGCGAGTTGACCTTAGTCCGCGTCACGGTTGGAACTTGTATCTCCGAGTACATAAGTTTGGTGGTTAGGCAGCTCAGTTGGCTTCTCTACGATTCCTCCCAGCCCAATGACTCCTTCAGGACCGTCTGGTTGATCGAAATCCGGTCCTAAGCTCAGCGCACTGTCAGCTTTCTCCATTGGTGCGGTGTCCTTGATCAAGTCGGTATTCGGCCTGTTCCACGTCAAGTCATCTTGTTCCGGTTGGTGAGGAACTCGCGTGACCGGCGTCGGTGAAGACACAAGGGCCGAGTATTAGTGCCGTGATGTTTCTCCATGGGTGTAGAATGACTCTACTTGGCCCAACATTTCTCTAAGATGTCGGAGTTGAGTTTGGATAGTGATCAACTCGTCCGTGAAACTTGGTGCTCCGGGAGAATGCACCGGCTTCCTTGAGGCTTGTTCCCTTAACTTAGTCCGAGAACCCACAATGCTCTCCTTGGCTTTGTCTTGAACGCGGCTAGACTTGTTGACCGGTGGTGCGCGTGGACACCAGCTTGGAAGACCTTGGTTCCAGCTGCGATAGGTACTAGACTTGCTGGATGATGCGTGCGGTGACCAGGTCGGAATTCTTTGGATGCATCTTGGGTACTTCTTAGGTAGCTCTCTATGATACCGCGGTGGTGTATAGTAAGAACCAAAGTTGCCGCCATCAGAATCTTCGTCACTAGTCGGCAATGGCTCGCGATGAAGTGTGGCTTTCGGAGCTGACGGCCAATTGCGGTCCGGTGATCCATGCTCTTCTTCATAGTCCTCTTCGTACCATGGTTCATCCTCGGTAGACTCTGGTTCTGGATCGGTACCATGGTGTTCGTCGTACCATGGCTCGTCTTCGGTGGCCTCTTGTTCCGGATCAGTACCATGGTGTTCTTCGTACCATGGTTGGTCATCGAAGTTAAAATCTTCATACTCCATACTTGATCAGGATTGATTCAAGCATTGGCTACCGATCGCGGCCTTGGAACTAAGTTCGATCGACAGTACGGACGGCTAACGGTAGTCGGCTTTGGTACGGACGACGGTGTTCGGTCGGCTGGTACGGACGACCGTTAGTGGCCGGACAACAGTACGGACGGCTGGTGCGATGACCGGTACGAACGATGACCTGATGATACGACCGTTCGACGATGATACGCGGTGCTTGATATGAGCACTGGACGGTGATAAGCGGATGTGGCTATGATCGGTCATCTCGCGGGTGGTACGGCTGATAACTCGTCCGGTGAGTCGATGGTGATGGAAAACACGATCGGCTGATGACTTGGGCAGACTTCGGGTCGCGAACGGTAGATCTCTCGGTCGGGAGATGATTCTCGAACGATGACGTGGACTTGGTCCGTACGCGAGTAAACGCGTCAAAACAAATTGAATATTCGTGAGTAAACGTACGCGAGTAAACGTCGTTGGCTGCGAGCGGCTACGAGACGTGGACTTGGTCCGTACGCGAGTAAACGTCAATGACGTGGACTTGGTCCGTATGCGAGTAAACGTCGTTGGCTGCGAGCGGCTACGAGACGAAACGACGATGGTTGCGAGTGGTTACGATGCAGAACGTCAGTGGCTGCAAGCGGCTACGAGACGGAACGACGATGGTTTCAAGTGGCTATGATGCGAAGCGACAATGGTTGCGAGTGGTTACGAACGAAGCAGTGATGGTTGCGAAGGTGGATTGATGCGACGACACACGAGAGATGGCTCGGCTCGTGATACGGTCGAACTAATAACGAACCCGGTTCGTGAATCTCCTAGGGTTTCTCAAGAGCCAAGTCCCGGACTTGGGCTAAGGAGAGAGGGGAGACAAGAAACAAAGATTCTCTCTTTGGAAATTAATTCAATCTTCAAGTCTGAGTTTTACAATGAGGGTTTAGGCCTTTATATATGGAGGTTTACAAATGGGAGATACTAAAACCCTAAACATGTGGCCAAAGCTAAGGAACACATATGTTCCTAAAAGCAAAGCAAAAGTAATTCAAAGGCAAAGACCATCCAACGGTCATAAGAGAGTTCAAAGGAAAAAGATAAAGGAAGGAAGGAAAAGAGATAGGATCGCCACGTCATTGGCTGGACGCGGTGATAGGATCTTCACTTCCTTAGCTCCTAAGCATGTCAATGAATGTTTCCAAGTCATGAGCCAAGCGGGAACGAAGTAGAGATGCACTAGAGCTCGCTGCCTCGTTAAAACCTCTTCGGTAAACCTATTGGGACAAACCCGGAGTAGGAAAAAGAGTACAGCTCCTTCTAATGGCTTAGAGTTGTCTTCACACAAGCATGATGGTGAAGACACGCAAATCAAGCTTCCCAAAGCTGGTCGCAACTCAAGGCTCTTCAAAGGTGATGCTAGCCATGAGCTCTTGGTGTAAAGGTTGGAGCTTGGCTTGAAATGTCCATTAGGTGACTTGTCTTGCTCCTCCTTGATGATCCTTGGGGACTGGTTGGTGCCTCGTTAGTGTTCTGGATCAGATACTTGTCGCCTATGCTAGCTATTGGACGCTGGTACCGTTTGTCCGAGTGTCCGAGAGGCGTCCGAGAGGTGACCGAGTAGTGGCCGAGAGATGTGAGTGTTCCTGGCCGAGTGACCGATCCCGTGCTCACATCACTTCTGGTCTTGGCAACTTAAAGAGAATGGTAGACCTAGCCACACCAACAATTTCGTTCTCCATTGTATCCAATGTGCCTCCCATCTGTGAGGTTGCCTATGAAAAAAAATTGGTGAGTTTTTATGTTTGTGGATCATATATAATTGGTTTTTCTTCCCTCTTTTGCATGTTTTTCGACAATATATTGCATACTCTCACTCATGCAATCTTTTCTCCTTCCTTTTTGCAGCTGCTATTTCCTACAGCATTTTGTGGTGTCACTTCACCCACAAGTGTCCTCATGTCTTGTCAACAAAATGTCCAGCCATTGCTTTACACTAGCATGCCACAAATTTGCCAACAAGCTTCTTCTGTCTGGGATTCGCTTTGGCTCTGACTTTACTGCGTCTTCTATCATCCGCGAGCTTCTTCTTGTGTTTGTTGGTCGTGGTCTCATGACACACTGCTATGACAACTATGTTGTACAGGCTGTCATCAAGAGGTCCTCTAGATTGATCCATGATTTAATTTCTCTTTGTAAAATAAGTATTAGTCTATATAAATCTAATTTCAGAACTTAAAGATCGGATCCACAATGTTATTAAAGAGAACCTGTTTTGCAACCTCAAAGATCACCAAATCTTCAAGTTGAATTGTTTTAGTGGTTGTGATTTGTTTGATAATATGTTTTAAATACATATTAGAATTTTAATAATTTTAATTTTTGAGTCACCGATTCTTCAAGTTGAATTGGCGCTATTGTGTAATTATAAGTTTTTTTTAATATATAAACACATATATATTTTATATAAAAAACATAATTAAAGTGTATAAAAGTATGTTTGGTTGATTTTAGGCTTTTTAGCAAAAAAAAAAACAACTTAAATCATACTATATTTTATAAACTGCTTTCGAGATGTCAAAACCCAATATATTATGAGAGTTGTATAAAACTTAGGTCATATAATTATTATAGTACAGGAATCTTTATACATAAACAAAAGTATTTAAAAATCATAATTGATAGTCTGGTAAGTGTATTTAATGTTAGAATATGTTTGGCTTTTAGTTTTAGAATAATAACTATAATGGCTTTGTAATATTGGTACACATGTATAATGGCATTGTAAGAATAATATGTTTGGCTTTGTATCACAACTAAAATCGAAGATGGGTAAACACATGTACTTCAATATAATGACTTTGTACATATGTAGCACATATGTATATGTTATCCAATTTTGAGGACATATTTTAATCAGTTGTCGAGAAAAATGATTGATTTCAAACTAATTGATATTACACAAGGTCACTAACCAAATATATTTTGGGAGAAAAATAATTAGAACGGCAAATATGAAGAATGGTTTTAATTAGAACGAATAAAATGCAGAGAGATAAAAACCAAACGAGGGCATAATCTAAACTTCATGAACCAAATGAGAATAATGCAAAATAATTTTTTCAATATTGAATAATTTTTTGTTCTTTTACAAAAGTTTGAAGAAATGATATTAGAAAATATGATTTCGTAATCCATCGGAGGAAATGATCTGCCTTTTAGTGTTTCTCAAAAGCCAATAAATTGATGCTACATAGTTGCATCATTTGTTTATAATTGATGTTAGAATTGCATCACTTGTCAACAACTGATGCTAAATATAGTTGTTTTTTTAAGAAATTGGATTCATTAATTAAAATTAGAATATTATTATTTAAATTTAATAATATCTAAATACATTTACTATAACTTATTATTTAGTTAAAATAATTACATGGTATCGATGAGATTTTTTATTCATTTAACCTTTTTATAAACTAGTTAAGATTTTAGATGAATTTTTACAAATTAATGACGCTAAATTTTAACAGAATTTAACAAAATTTTGATTTAATAACAACAAATTTTACATAAAATTTAAAGTTTTTAAAACTTTATTCAAATCCCAAGTATTCTTCTTTTTCACCTTATTCTAAGATGATGAGTTTGTTTTATCGAAGAGTAATTTTCTTCTCTCAAGCTATTGTCGACGTGGGTCTTCCCTAAATAATGAATATTTTTACGTAATTTTGTTACCATCATTTCTTAAATGATGTATATTTCTATCATTGAAATAATTGATGCCAATTTTCATTATAAGTATCATTTATTTTTATGTGCTTGTGGAGTCTACAACATTCAGAAGTAGAATAAAGGAACCTTGAATTTGTACCATGATGGTCGTCTTTGGGCAGTTGAGTAATTCAATCTATAAGACGCATGATGTGATAGGGGGACGTTTAACCTTGGGTTAGGGGTACATTTGAGTCCATCGTTTGTAGTAGTTTGTAAGACTAAGGGGAATGTTATATATCTTTCTCAATGCTATATGAGTGTTTTAAAGTATGTCCTTGAGCTTGAGTTTGATCTCAATCACTTAGAATTCTGGTTCAACAAGAGAGTCAAAGTAGAAAGATAAATGGGGTAAACTAATTTGAGTGTTTCCTATCATACAATTCTTTCAAGCATTTATCAAATAAAGGGTATGGATATTATTGTTCACAGTAGCAGCAGAGCTACTATAGTCTATTATTGTGTTTGAATAACATCTGGGTCATTGTGTTTGTGGTCAGTTTGAGGGTAAACCCGAGAAGTGCTAATTTACAAGCTAAGGATAACATGAGGAAAGCAGCTCAAGAAGAGGTAAACTCTCATGAAGCATTTTCTCGCTCATCTAAATGAGAAACAATGATGATTTTCTCGCTCATCTAAATGAGATGCTAATTGTAACACCCCGACCGCCACCTCTAAGTGGACCCATGTCCAATCCCAGTTCATGGGCCCACCTTTTTTAATGGGTCTCACGTCCTCTCACTAAGCCTGTAAGTCCATCAATATCCGACAGTCAGTTTGCTACGTCAGGGAGGCTTTAAAGACTTGTTACCATCCCTACAAATCACCACATGATTTTTCTCTGTGTTTTGTCCTCACTTGCACAGTTTCGACAATCACTTCCCGGAAATTCACCCATCCTGAGACTACTCCAGCTCAAGCACGCTTAACTCTGGAATTCTTACATGACCCTTGACCAAAAATAAAAATGCACTTTGGTGACATAGGTGGCCAAATCAATTCTTTTAAACCTCTCCGCAAGTCTCTGAAACCGAGATGTCACACTAATCTCCAAAATAAAAAATCTAGATTGGAATACACTAAATTTGAAGGAAAACTCTTTGGTAGTATTGTAATATGGACACTCCGTTTAATTAGAGCCATATTTTTCCTCATGCCTTCTTTTTCTTAGTGTTATCTTTTTTTTTTTTCCGTTTTACCATATTTCAACCATATATGCATCAGTCATTAAAAAACACTATGTTTTGTTTGGTGGCTTTTGGGATTAATGATCTGTTTTGTATCTCTTTTGTGGATTGATGGTTCCATCTTAAAGGAACACTTGGTTAATACCATTTGGATTAACTAGTGTATGTGGGTATATGATGTCTAAATTCATAATAGTGGCAAGGAACCAAGCTCATACGATCAAGTTGCTGAGAACCATCCAAACTCATTCTTTTTTTGTTATCAATTGTACAAGTTGAAATCGTGTTAGACTTCATGGCGTTTGACGATCCATTGAAGAAACACCACAACAACGTATGGACTGCGGTCTCGCATCTTCGTCTTTATACTTCTTGTTATAATGGTTTCTTTCCAACTAGTTGAAGACTTTGACTTCTTCATGATCCACTCAACCCATATAGTTGTCATAGCAAGAGATCTACAAGTGTATGGCCAGACCACACCACACGACACACAATCCACAAGACATGGCAAAATCTACAAGAAATGAAGCTCCAAACAAGACACGGGATCGTGCTTCAAGTTGGGGAAACCAACACGAGCCATTTTTTTTTGATAACATATAATTAAGCATTTCATATTATTTAATTAAACCAACAACAAAAATGTCACTAACCAACCATAATATCAGTAATAACCAACTTCCAATAACATGCGCATCGGATTACATATGACATAACCATCTTCAATAAATAATTAACGAATATTATACCTAACTATTCTAACCATCATATAGCATACTGCTACACAAGATTCCAACTTTAATAAACCTAACCAAGACCAACAACACATAACTGAGACCCTAAATTATCCTCCTCCTCATTGTCATGATTCCACGATCACACTTTGCCTTTACCTGCATCACAAACAACAATTAAGACGTATGATAATACTCAGTGAGACAATCCTCTCATCTACTGGGCTATACACACAAGCAATTGAGATCTCCAATCAAACACATAACAAATAACACAATCAAACCAGGTAACAAACAAGGATCAGCCGCTGCTAAAGGATGGTGTCAGTCAACACTAAAACCTGGCGAAAGTTGTGTCGATCGACACCGCCTTCTGGTGTCAACCGACACCTACTCGAAATTTCTCGAAAACCCTAGCTCGCATCGATCGGCCACCTCCACATGGCGTCGATTGACGCTCGTTAGGTTTCTCGCGCCATCCTCGCATTGTGCCGACTGACACACCCCTTGCGTCGATCGAACATAAGCCGAGCATCGCTTTCCTGCGATCTCCAGCAAGAAGCTCCATCCTAAACCGCCTTCCACTTGACCAAATCACTCACATAAGGAATCCAAGCCACAGAGACACGCACAACTCACAACAATCAAGGTAAATACATCAACCAATCAACAAAAACACATAAACTGATATTTCTCAAGCTTAGATCAGCCATAGTCATGCTCTCACCTTTGAAACAAAAAGATTATAACCCTAAACTCACAAAAACAGCCTCCTAGCGAGCTTCTACCACGTCTCCAGCTTCAGATCTTCACCCACGGAGACAAATCTCACCAAAAACGGATTAGAAAACTCAAGAACACTCAAAAGGGACTTTCTCCTCTTCTAAAACTTTCTGGAGTCGACAAAATGAGGTTAATCCACCTAGGTCGACTTCCAGCTTATATACCTCAGTTTAGGTTTTTTTCCTAAACCCAAACCGATCGAACCATCGATTGATGGTGTCGACCGTCACACTCATTGTGTCAATCGACACACATCGTAAAACCTTCAAATTTGGGTCACGAATGTTACAATTCTCCCCCAATCAACACCGCAGTCCAAACTGCAAAACATTTTCACCGTTGAAACTTGAAACGGTTCCCACAATGATCTGACCCAATGGTCCACCTCACTCTGACCTCACTGATCAGCACAACCAAAAACTTGGGATCACTCCTGATTTCCGAGGTCTACATCCAGTCACTACGCTTATATCCACGTCCTAGACATTATCTGCTCCTAACTCATCCGCTCTCAGGTTGCAACCTTCAAGCTCACTGCCTGCACTCTCAGACTGTCGTCTTCCAGCCATACCGTCTCACTCTCGGTTTGTCACCCTTGAGATCTCGGTACCAAAAGAACTACTCATCCTCTCAGAGGAACTAATCATTCTCTCAGGAGAACTAATCATCTCCTTTGCCACTCTTAGGGTTGCTACCCCTCAAGCCCACGGTGTGCCAAGGAAACTAATCATTTCCTCAGGAGAACTGATCATCTCCCCAGGAAAACTAATAATCTCCTCATGAGCAACAAGTCTTAACGTCTATCAGCATCTCTCGATCAAAACTACCTCTTGTGGTTTGCGTAGAAGATAAGAACGTCCTACCAACCACCATATTCCCTCCCCGGAATATCACCACCATCATGACTATTCTTCAGGCTAACTTTAAAACATCTCAATCACTAGGGTGTTTACACATGCTCTTACTGAAATAGACAAGTTATTACTATTCATAAAACTTTTCATTTCTAGAACCGCATAATCATTGAACCCATTACACATCAAGATTCTAGAAGAACTGATCATCTTATTAAATTTTCAAATGCAACAATCGCTTACAACTTCAAGACAAAATACTTAACAACCATCAAAACCCAAAGCTAAACTCCGGGATGAGTGCTCGGGCCTTCCTTCGGCTGCATTTCTGCCACCGTCATCTACTGTAATTTCAGACACTGAAGCCTGATATGCCCCACCTCTCTGAAGTAGAAGCACACTCGAATGTTCCCTTGCATCCCACTCATCTTGGGACAGCTCGGCAACCTATAATCCATTCTCCCACATCCATAGCATCCCTGACCACCTTGGCTTGTCACCGACGAGTCCGCCCGCTTCCTCTTTTGTCCGACTTGATGCCCTTTCTCAGAATGCTCTACTCCAGAATCTCCTCCGTCTGAATGATTGGACTGACCACCATGACCTGCTTCCTCTGGTCGTCCTCGAACTCAGCTGCGGTCTCCACCAGCTCTGCCCTCGTGGAGTAGTTCCTCCCTCTGCAGTAGATCCTCCAGTTCTCACAAAGCGTCCTGATGAACCTTCTCACCTGATCCATCTCAGACCCCATCTCTTGACCCCCATACATAAAGAGCTGACTAAACTCCACGTCCAGCTCATGAAATAACCGAGTTTCCTGCGCCAACTGCAGAAAACACACCTCCATCCGGTCATGTGCCTCCCGAGCAAAATAATTGCGGTTAAAATCCTCCACAAAGTCAACCCAAGACATCTCCCTCTGCACTCTCCTGGTAACCACTGACCTCCACCACATGTGAGCATCATCTGCCAGGTAGTGGACCCTTATGTCTAACCCAATCTTCCTCTGGACATCTGAGAGACGGGAAGTTACGTTACAGCCTCGACCTCAACGCATCAACCACAGTAGGGTTGGTACAACCTAAGAACTTAGTCGTTCCAATCCTACGCATCTTCCCCATCATGATGATGTACTGAGAATACGCTCTCACACCCGCAGCTATTGGCTGCTACTCCTCTGCCACCATAGGCGGCACAACAAGATTCTGGGCAAGAATAACTCCCGGTAACCGCTCCAAGAACTGCGCCAACAAGCCCGCAAGGTTAACATTTCCACCAAGGGCTCCACCTGCTGCGACCCCCGCACCCAGAAGCCCAGCACCAACAGCCAAGCTAGCAACCGACACCGCCTAAACCGGCTTGGCTCCCACGGCCCCATAGATACCTATCTGCTGCGACTCGCCAACACCCTCAACTGTCACACTCTGGTCCATGGTGTCACTAACAGCTAGGCCTCTGCTCCTACCATGACAACGTCCGCGTCCTTGAACTGTTGACCACATCCGTGTCCACAACCACGTCCGCGTTCACGACCAGCAACAACACCACCTCTAACAATTTGCACTACAAATGACAGAACGCTAAGCAACTAAACAACGTAAAAATACAAAGAACACATTTTGCCGTGGAATCTTATTGAAGGTTCGAAGAGGATGATACTAGGACTTCATACGACATGAAAATTGAGCTAACTACTCATAATCAATTCCACCACGCAACATCATGCATCAAGCAGCAGGAAATAATTCAACCAATTAATTTCCTAAAATGCTCTAAACCATCCATTAACCTGTCCTAAAACTGTTAGGGCTCTAATACCAAACCTGAAACAATCTGACCCATTTTCTTAATAATATATAATTAAGCAATTCATACTACTTAATTAAACCAACAACATAGACGTCACTAACCAACCATAATTCCAGTAATAATCAACCTACAATAACATGCACAATGGAATACGTATGACATAACCATCTCCAATAAATAATTAATGAATATCATTCATAACCATTCTAACCATTATCTAGCATACTGCTACACAAGATTCCAATTTTAATAAACATAACCAAGACCAACAACACATAACTGAGATCCTAGATCATCCTCCTCCTCATCTTCATGATTTCACGATCACACTTTGCCTTTACCTGCATCACAAACAACAATTGAGACGCATGAATATTATCACAAATACTCAGTAAGGCAATCCTCCCATCTACTGGGATATACAAACAAACAATTGATATCTCCAATCAAACACATAACAAATAACACAATCAAACCAGACAACAAACAAAGATCAGCCGCTGCTGAAAAATGGTGTCGACCGACACCGTCCTGGATTTGATCGACACTGACACCTGGTGAAAGTTGTGTTGATCATTGCAGCCACCTGGTGTCGACCAACACTTGCTCGACATCTACCCAAAACTCTAGCTCGCGCGACCGACACCTTCACATGGTATCGATCTATGCTTGTTAGGTTTCTCGCGCCGTTCTCGTATTGTGTCGACCGATACACCCTTGCGTTGATCGACACAGATGTTGAACATCGCTTTCTAGCGATCTCCAGCGTGAATCTTCGCCCCAAAACACCTTCCACTCGACCAAGCCACTCACAGAACGAATCCAAGCCACATAGACACGCAAAACTCATAACAATCAAGGTAAATACATCAACCAATCAACAAAAACATAGAAACAGATAATTCTTAAGCTTAGATCAGGCATGATCATGCACTTACCTTTGTAACAAAAATATTATGACCCTAAACTCACGAAAATTGCCTCCTAGCGAGCTTTTACCACGTCCCCAGCTTTAGATCTCCAACCACGGAGGTAAATCTCACCAAGAATGGATTATAAAACTTAAGAACACTCAACAAGACTTTCTCCTCTTTTAAAATTTTTTGGAATCACACAAAATGAGGCTACTCCAAAACCTAGGTAGACTTCCAGCTTATATACAATGGTTTAGAGTTTTTCTGTAATGCCTGTGAACCGGAATCTCTGTGCATCGGTCGATGCAAGGTTCGTTTTGTTGGGAACAACTAAGTGAAACGTTTGTTTTGTTGCGTGTTTGGGTTTGGAAACCCTGTAGTCGAGAAAAGGAGTAAGCTCGACGTGTTTGAGGGTTTTTGGCCATTCTTGTGTTCTAAAAGGTCTGAGAGAAGGAGAGTTCTTCCACAGTCATTTTTTGGTGAGTTTTGGTGTTTGTTCTTGATAGTTTCTTCTATGGGAGTGGAGATCGGAGTTTGGGAAGCGTGATGGGCCTTGCTATGGTGTGATTATGTGATTCTAAAGTCAGAATTTTTGTGTTAAAAGGAGAGTACACGACAATGGCTTATCTGAGCATGAGATCTCTGAGTTTATGTTCTTTCTTTATGATTTTGTGGATTGATTCCTTGTTTGTGGTGTTTTTGTGTTGTTTGTAGTCGAATGGTGGTGTTGGAGGGCGAATCTCGGTCGATGACGGCATCTGGAATAGTCGTTAGGGCAATTGCATCGATCGATGCCAGGAGGGGCGTTGATCGACACAGTCGCGAGGATTTGCGAGCAATCATCGCGTTGTATTGGTCGATACAAGGAGTACATCGGTCGACGCAGTTAGGTATTTGGAGGACTGCATCGGTCAATGCAAGGAGTGCATCGATCGACGCAATGGAGTTGCATCTGTGGATGCAATGGGTGTGCATCGGTCGATGCAGGAGGAGTTGATTCGGTCGACACAAGGCGTGTGTCAGTCGACACCGGTTCCTAGCAGATGGCTGTTATATGTGCTTTTGTGTTTTGGTTTGATTGTGACTTGCTGGTGTTTATTTCTTGTGCTTTAGGATCTTATTACTTGTGTGTATAGCCTAGTAGATAGGAAAATTACCTCACTAAGTATTTCTTGTAATACTTACGCCTCTCTTTTGTGTTTTAGCGTAGGTAAAGGAAAGTGTGATCGTGGAATCAGGGCGATGAAAAGAAGGATGTTCTAGAGGATTGATTGATTGTGGTCTAGCCTTAGTTAGGTTGATAGAGTTGAATCATTAAAACATTGTAGATTGATGGTGATTTGCTTCTCGACTTTGTTGGATTTGGAATTGTTAGACTATTGTTGTTTAGTTATTTGTTGGATTACATATATTGTTTATGTTATCCGCTGTTGTTGAATTTTTGCTAGGTTATTATTGAGTATGGGATCACTAGATGAATTGTGGTATATAAAAAAAAGACCTGATGGGTTATTTCATTTTCCTAAACCTAAACCGCTCTAATTCGACGATTTAAAACAACCAATCAAACCAGAAATTGATGGCGTCGACTGACACACTCCTTGTGTTGATCAACAAACATCCTAAAACCATCCAATTTGGTTTGCAGATGTTACAATGGGATAGAAGTTTATTAAAAAAGAGAGTTTACAACGTGAAATGATGAAATAAATAGTGAGGATTAAAAGGAGGAAACAAATTTGCTAATCATCTTGTATGCCATCCAATTTGTTAACAATGAAATCGTCAGTGAGGATCAAAAAGAGGAAAACAAGATCTAATTTCATGAATTTAGAGAATTTAAATACTGTAAATAAACAATGAATTCGCCATACAATAATAATGGCTGAAAACGAGACATGAGTTGAGTTAAGTTCTTAAACCTAGAACAAAAACAAGTCAAATATGGGTTAAAAAAACAAGCCAAAAATAATAGCGTTTTTTTTTTTGGTTTTGTTATAACATTCACTCATATAAATCGGAAGATATGGTGGTGATATCGGGCTGATTGCGTCTGCAAGTTTGAGTTTGACGACTGATATTTAAAACAAATCAAATCGCTTTCCACCGTATGTCTTTACTTCTTTTATATGTAACGGTAAACATATTTCAAAAAGTTTTAAGAAAGTCTCGAAGACATAAAATAATTTATAAATGTAGTTCTAATCACAATGGAAAAGGGGATATATAACTAATGCAGAGGAGAGAATCCAACTTATTAAACACAAATTGGATAAATAATCACATCTGGAGTATCTACACCAACTGACCGAAGCCGGCTCAAATGAGAACTCAATCAAGCTTAAATAGATGAAGAAATCTTCTAGCAGTTAAAGAGCAGAAATCGGTGGATGCATGAGGGAGACCAAAATACAAAAAAAAAACTGTCATACAGTGACAAAAAATAGGAAATCAAGAAACAGGATTGGTTCTAGACAATGATTAGGTAATACACAGTGGTGATACAGCTATTTCAAAGGTTGCAGTGGAATACTTCTAATATCTCTATATGTCCTCCAATCCTCACGAGCTACCCCAAGAACTAATTCTTAGGGATTTTCATACTAAAGTCACAGCTGAAGTGAATTCAAACTTGACAATAGTTGTGAGTCACGATGAAATCAAAAATGCAATCTTCAGTATTGATCCACACAGAGCTCTTCGTCCAGATGGATTTTCAGGTGCTTTTTACTATCAGTTCTGAAATGATATTAGTCCTGAAATTATTTTTGAAATGGAGAATTTCTTCAACACATATGTTTTGGACCAGTGTCACAATCACACGAATCTATGTCTTATACCAAAAACAGAAGCACCTATTTCAATGATGGAGTTTCGACCAATTGCTCTCTGCAATGTCAGTTACAAAGTCATCTCAAAGATTTTGGTTAACAGATTGAAAAAACATCTCTCAGGCATCAGATCGGAGAATCAAGCAGCTTTCATAACAGCTAACATTTCCATATATGGATAAAATTGTCCATATTACAGAAAATACATATAATATTATAGGATAATGGTTTGAATGGATAGTCAGTTAATTAAAGTTTTTTTTGTACTTCTGCCACCATTAATTTTATGTTGTTTGTAAGAAAAAAAAATATGAATTTCTCAAAATACCACATTTTAAGTGTTTTCCCAAAGTACCACACTTTAAATTCTTTTTTCAAAAATAGCACAAAATTTTATTTTCTTAAAATAACACAAACACAAAAAATGATTTTTAAGGATGTAAAATTTCTTTTTTTTAGGTTTGGGTAGATAAATTTAAATTTAGGGTATAGTTTTTAGATAGTAGGGTTTAGTGTTTAGGATTTAGGGTTTAGTTTTGAATATAAAATGTTTAGTTTAATTTTATGGTACTTTTGGAAAAAACATTTATACATATATAATTTAAAATAGTTAATAAAAAAAGTATATCTTTTTTAGGTATAAAAACTAATTTCAAAATGAGATTAGAGTTCATCAAGTTAATTTTAAAATTGGTATTAAGTCAAGTAATACAATGAATTTGTGGGAAAGAAAGAAAAATTAATTTATTTGTTTTTCCTTTCATTATGGAGAAAAAAAGAAAGAAAGAAAGAATATTTTTAGAAGAATGATGTAAGTTTTTGCCTACCAACACTAATTAGATACGCTTTGCCAAATATAAAAACAGGGAGTAGATTTGTTTCGCCATTCGTGCGCATTATGGTGATGAAATAAAGCCTACCATCCTCGAGTACCTTAACCTAAGGCTAAGGCTTTGCACTTCTACTCAACATCTCTCACTTTTTAACTTTTGGATGATTCACATCTCTCTATCTTCTAGAATTTTCAATCCGTTTAGTAGACTCGAACTTGGGATATCGAAAAGACAATGTATCTTTTGTTTCAACCAATTGAGTTGGGTTAGTCAAAAGAAATTAAAGGTTGTTACTTATTAGGTTAAGTTTTATAAAGTAATCATAGAGTATCTCTTTTTTACTACTCATAAATTAATGAGGTTCGTCAAAGTAAAAAAGGTTGCTGAAGGTGGATTGGTCTTTAGTGTTTAACAGCCAAACATGATTAGATTTGCTGTCATTAACTATTTAGGACCATCACGTAATCTTTATTGATTTTGTATATATCCAACCTTACGTTTTGTCTAAAACCATGTCGGATTATTAGAAAATAAACGTAGCTTAATGTGTTTGTGGTCCTCCAATTAATGTTTCTTGTGGCTTACAAACTTTACCCAAATTTCCAAACTTATTAACATCATCTGGTATAGAAATTTTCCAAAATTCACAATTGACAATCTTCCCCTAAAATGTTTCATACAGTATGCTACAACTTACAAGCTTGGATAATGATTCATCACCATATTCATAAAACTCTAAGTCCTTTATCATCATCCTTAATCACTTTATCTTGCAACGAATCAAAACAAAATAAAACAAAACAGGAAAATTATATTTTAATTCTTCTTGTTCAGTAATACGGTTTTTTAGAATTTGTATTAAACTATTTGACAACACTTTTTTACTGGAATTATAGGAAAATCCACTCAAATACACAAAACACAAGTATATATATTTACTTTATTTTTATGACATTTTTCAAAAAAAATAGTTCTTTAAATTTCTTATTTTTCATCAAAATTATTGATTTTATTCTTATTTGAAAGAAAAATAGTATAGATTTAAAGAATTTACATCTTTATTTTTTATAATTAACTATGTTACAAAAAAAACAAGAGAAATACCATAAAATAGCACTAAATCAAGTTTTATGGACAATCATTCCATAAATTTCCAAAAATAGCACTATTTAACACATTAAAATATTAAAATTAATTTTTAGAATTTTTTTTTTATGTTTGGGTTCTCAATTTCACATTTAGGAGGGGGTATTGGTTTAGGATTTAGAAAGAATTTTCATGACTTTGTGTTTTTAAAAATCTTGCTGATTTTTAAAATCATAGAAAATTAGAAAGTAAAAATGAAGGATTCTATAAGAGATTGTTTAGGAAGTTATTTTAAATCTTGCTGATTTGTGTTTCCTAATCTTGTAAAATCTTTCATAAAATCTTTCAAAATCTTTCTATTTGATGAAAGAGTTTTCATGACTTTTGTTATGAAGGAAATGATATAAAATCCTAAACCAATAACACCAAACTTGAATTCATTAACAATCCAAGATTCTTTAGTTTTAATTGAATAACATAAAACTTTTAATGACTTTATAAGACTCTTAATCCAATAACACTAGATTTATCAAGATTTTAGATAACTTTTTACAAATCTAAAACCAATAACACCAAATTTTTAAAGAGTTTTTAAAAGTCTTGATTGAATAACAACATATTTTACATAACTTTTAAAGTCATTAAAATTCTTTCTAAATCCTAAACCAATAACCCCCCCTTAGGGTATAGTTTTGAGGGGTAGGGTTTAGTATTTTAAATTTAGGATTTAATTTTAGAAGATTAATTAGTGCTATTTTTGGAATTTTAGAGATGTTGTGCTAAGTTTGGAACAAAAACTTATTTTGGTGCTATTTTTGAGAATCTCAATTAATTAACCATGTGTAAATTAATATTATTTTATTATTTATAAGTTTATCCACTTTATTAACTAATACATTTTTTATAACTGTTATTATTATTATTATTATTTTTATATTAAATTTTACTTAAATAATACATACTGCAACATTTTTAAAAAATGTTACCAATCAATTATCATATACAGTCAAATCTTTGAAATTAAATGTATTCCGAGGTTAGTAGAATTTTCTAGTTTCTTCATATCCAAACAACTTTTCGATGACGTTAACTGTGGTCTGTGGACTCAAAAGACAGAAATCATCTATTAGATACACGAAATCTACATAACGCTAGGCCGGTGATGCAAAGCGAAGTTATCCTAAAGATTAGCCTGATAATGACTATACCGTTATGATATATAATAATAATTATGGTGTCTCATATAATTTTACTATGTTACCTAATGTTCTTTCCAGATAAAAAGTTTGTTCTTCTGGTAACATTATTGTTTATGTTTTTTATAATTATTAATACATTTACTCTATTTGGTCTAACATAACGTAACCATGTTGAGAACAAATATGTCCTGATAATCTCGTCTCTTCTTCCCAAAACTTAAGAGAAGACGAAAATAGATTCATTTGGTGATAAGATTTCTTTTGAATAGTTAGATCTAACAAGTTTATATTCCCATGATTGTAGATATATAATTAAATAAGGTAGTTCTTTGTTCAAAAAAAATAAAATAAATAAATAAATAAGGTAGTTTTTTCGTCCTCGCACTCGGAATCATTCTAATGTCTACACTGTTAGGCTTAAGATGCACCTACGAGTTAACCACAAAAAGGAAATAATTCCAGCTTATGAATTAATTTGGTTAAAAATAGTTTGTATTTAAGAGATAACGTTATCTATATCTAGAATATAGATTTATACTAAACACTTTTTATGAAAGTGCGAGTAACTCGATCCACTTGTTATTAATATATTCTTTTTGATGGATGATTTAGAGAAAGTGAAACATGTTTTTATCAAAAATGTAGAAATAGTAATACCGTTTCTTTTTTGAATTGATTGTTCAACCAAATAGCATAGTAATGGTGAATAAAAGTTTCGGAAAACGACATGTGAGGAATATGTCTCTACCTCCAAAAAATTAAACATCTTCTCCAAAATAACCATTCGTACGTTCATAACTTTATAAGCTCTTCAATTCGTAGATATTGGACTATATGGTGTTGGTAAACTGCCTGATGAATTTTTTTATTCGTCTATATCCATCAAGATTTCAATTTTTACTATAATATATAAACTTAGTCCTCGTACATATATATGCTTTTAGTTATTCAAAGAAAAGAATCATGTCCTTAATTACTTGTTAGTTGTTACTTTGTAGCATTTATAGCATATCTTGTAAGAGCAGACGGTGGAGAATATGGAGAAAAAGGTATAACAATAATTGATAAAAATTTCGGACAGCAAATCTCGAATGGATTATGTAAATCCTTGGGAATCATTCTATTTAAAGTATACTTACTTAGTTCGTAAACTATACAACCCAAGTGCTTTTTTTTTTTTTTTTTGAACTTATTATCCAGGTTCACGACAAACATATATAGCCGCAATAACTATACCTTAAATAATGAAGAAAAAGTGAGAAGATATATGTGGAATAGCAACAAAAATAAAACTCTAAAAATATCCTCATATTATAATACTCTAGTGAAACTCTTAATCATCATCTATATAGGAAAATTACTCCAAAATTGAATAATGAATACAGTTGTTAGGGACCCAAAAACGCTTCTTGGTTTAATTAATTCGCTTGCTAGAAAATTTTGCTAGAGTTATTATTATTTTTGGCTGGCGGCTTTCGGAGAAAGTTAGTGTATGTATTTTTATAACTATGGTAACTTTTTTTTTTTAAGTACATTCTCACATGCCAGTTGCACATTAGATATTTAGATGGAAAAAACCATATCGAGTCCATTGACTTCACTATAACCAAGCTAGTGTCACAACCAAGGTTATTCCATAGTTGGCACTTCATACTTGGTATATGTGTATCCTTAAAAAAAAAATACAGTTCTCTATGCGTGGGTTGGTATGTATATGGTTTCTGTAACTTTATTCTAATTTGTGGGATTTGTTCATAGTTAAAGCTATGAGAACAACAATGATTTACCGAAGTTCTAGAAGCTTATTGGCAAGTACACATCCTTGCACTTTCAACTTAAGATAAGAACAACAACGTTATAATTTAAAATTATTTCAGCAGAATCGTGCAAACTTTATCTTTGATCGACAACAAATTAAAAAGTCTCTAAAAAGGAAGAAATTTATAAAACATATAATATAGTTAACACAAAAGAATACGATGATTCATTTGATCAAAGTACTTGCCAAGTTGCATCTCACGCGGAAACGTTGGATTATTATATTTTTCTTGTACGATTCTAAAATAGTTGGGGTATCCTCTATATATATTATATATATATATATATATATTTTTTTTTTTTGGGTTAAATTGTCACTTATAATCATATAATCGGTTTTCATTTTTTCCTTCTTTTGTAATTATTTTTACTTTTCACATCTCTTACTACGTCTAGTACTATACATTTCGGTACCAAAATAGTCATGTTAACAGAGATTACAAATTACGTACCGTATATTTAAATCTGTGACTCTAAGTTTACCCAAAAAGATATGAGAGAAGTAGTTTGAGTAATATACCGGTTATGTATCAAAAACTTAAAGAAAATTTGTGTCATTTGAAGTTTAGTATTCACCAAATCGAGCAACTATTCTCGAGGAATTTTTGATGATTAAATTTCTGATACAAACCATGACCGTGTTTTATCATGCATATGCAACTGGAACACTAGTTCCACTTAATTTATCAAAAAACATAATAAAAATAATTATATATATATATATATATAATTGAGATAAACACATAACCGAAGAAGTCTCTAAAAATTTACAAATTACACATCAAATATGCCAAATTTTTTCACACATAACACATAACCTACAAATAATTTGAGACAAATCCAGTTGTAAAAAGAAAGAATTTTTTTTTCATATCCTGATAAGACATATATACTATAAGAAAAGATTTATTGATTAATTGTCGTATCTTAGCAAAATCACATGCTTAGCTGCTAAACATGTCTTTGCAGTACAAAAGTGATAAATAATACCCGTACGAAACACGGAGTTCAGATGATCTTCCAACGACAAATATTTATTAGCAGATGATTCAATCATTTTTGGGGATTAAAAAAGTGATGATTAGTGTCTAATCACTCTATTAAAAATTGTTTGTGTGTAATCGGTGAATGATATAGCTGACGTCTTACAGGCACGCATTTGTGTCTCATGTAGTCTTTCAGCCGTTGAGGGTACTTTCACCTCTACAACTCATTAATTTGCTGTTCCATTTTTAAATTTGATTAAACGAAATAATTTAAACTTTACAAGTATTTTAATCAGATCTGCATTGCAAACAAAATCTGAATAAAGTACTTTTAAATAGAAATTTGCAGACCCTTAGAATAGAAAGAGTCTCTACACTACGGGGTTCAAACATATATATCAACTTTTACCAAAAAAAAACATATATATCAATACACAAACTGTTGTAGATCATGTATTTGATTTTGAACTATTGAAAAAGGCATATACTATATGCATCTAAGTACTGGTGATCTCAAGATCATGCGATGGATGATGTTTTCTCGTCTGTAAAATAGTTCTACCATTCTTTGAGTTTGTATATTATTGTAGTGTACGCGAAAACATTTAAATTTAATTAGATTTTATATCATATTTATTTTACCATTATTTTGAAATAATCTGAAATTAGACGTGAATAGTTGACCCAAAAAAAATTATACTTATGACAAAGCCACTCATATATCGGCTCACAGACACTGTATTTTATAAGTTTCCAGCCCAGTCACTCATATGACCAGGGTAAAATTTAAACATTTTCTGTAAATATTATTTGTTGGAGATAATTAAATGATCAAGAATTCCAAAACTTTATAACCATTTACGTTTTTTAAGAGTGTTCAGTCAGTTTCTCAAACACTTGACCTCTCGGTCCAAATTCTCAAAAGTCGTTGAGTTAAGGTGATTTAAAAATCTCGAATGAACAAAGAAATGTCACCGTATGTAACGTTTAGAATCTTCTCACGAAACTATTCTAAGATGTATAGGTTTTGGAGCCTAAAAGTTTCTAATTCATTAATTACAAGATTCATTTGATGATGTGCCTTATTTTAGGATTTATAAGTTTTTGTTTTTTTGGGTTTTAACATAAAAGATTTATTGGTATCTATATGAAAAATGAACGAAAAAATATTTTTGTCTTTGACTAGCAAGTGGATCGGTCAGTCGGTCACGGTTGGCATGGAACACCATAAATCTGACCCTAGTTCTAGAAAATTATTCTAATGTTTGTACTGCTAATTAACTACTATGTTTTTTGTCGCATCAAAATATTATATTCGACAGTCGTATTAAATTTCTGATTCACCATTACAGTAAGACTCCTGTTTTACATCAGTGACATTATTTTTTTGATAAATAACTTCTAACATATATATATATACACACACACATACACATAAGATTCACGTTCATTATCCCATTGTTTTATTTGTTAAAACTATTTCGGAAATAGAAACCAAGTGATAGTTTTGGTTTTAAATTCATTTGAAAGATGAAACTGAAGTAAGAACACGTACGTGTTGTACTCAACCACACGTTTTTTTAGTAAATTTCGGTGGATATATGATTTCAACTATGGAAAAGATGGAAACAATACATTAATTTTGTGAAATTATCATATACAGAAATTTCGTTCAAAAAAAAAAAAAGATCATATACAGAAATAAGAAGAGAGTACTTACAATCTTACAAATATCTAAGCAAAAGAGAATTATAGGACCACCTGTCCCATGGTGACATACAAAGACCACAAACTCTTCCTTAATTATTTGGTTTGTTTCTATAATTTATTGTCATAATTCCTTATGTGGAATCCAACGAATCTTATACGACAACAACAAAGATTAGTGTGAGATCGCATATATAAAATCTCCTCGACACTTGGAGAAACCTTAGTGGTTTAAGTATGTTTATAACCTTAATATAATCGGCCAGCACCATGAATTTCTCTTTTACTTTATAACTATGCGTTTTAAGAAAAATGTTCATTAAGGAAGTTAAATAATTACAATAAAATATCCCTTGCAATAAACCCTTAGATCATATACGTGGCAACAAAACACAAGTTCTAAATAACTTTAGTATAAAAGGATTATTCTGTTGGATTTGATGCCTCGTTACACCATGTTACCCAATGCGTTAACATTATTTCTTTAATCTTCTGCATGAAGTGGAATATGACAATAACTAATAGCCCTGTAATATAACCGTTTGGTGAATGAGAATGATAAAGCCTAGGCGACTAATTATAACATTATAACATTTAAATTTGATGTACTTTGATTAGTTTAAGGCAACAGTTTTTTTTGGTGAATATAATTTAACATTCATACAAAAAAAAAAAATTTGATGTACTTTCGTAGATTTTTCGATGGTATAGTTCAGTTAAATAAAGGTTTGATTTGATTAAATTTTTGTTTGGTTCTTTTTGGTTTTAGATTTAGACTGAATATAAACTTTAAACCTTTTGAATAATTATTTTAAGTGAAATTATATATGTAATATAAATAGAACTATTTGTCTATCTAAATTTAAAATAGAAATTTTTGGTAAATAGAACTTTCTAGTTCGGCTAGATTTTATCCTAGTTTCTGGTTTTTGTTTAACATTTGAAAATTATTTGAGTTTTAAAAGTTGGTAGTATGTGAAAGGTTGTTTTTGGGAGGAGACTATAATGAGCTTTGTTGAGGCAATAGAGAAAAGAGATTCACCGGGAAGGTCATCTCAAAACATTCGGTATCGGTATGATGGCCGTGAAAATCTTATGATTCCATCACACACTTAGGCTGGATTTTGTTTACAAAGAGACGATTACATGAACTATGGAGAAAATTTTAGTCATGAACTATATGTATAATATACCTTATTAAAACAGATATTTTGTTAGGTTTTTGAAACATATTGTGTAGAGCTAATTTTAATGATGCATTTTTTCTGAAGATTAACCCGCTTTTTTAATCTACAAGATGTGATTTGTTTGCTCCATGTTAACTATAATTTCTACCAATATTTCACGTTTTTGTAATCTTCAGACTATCTAATTTGTATTTCTAAAGTTTAATTTTTGAGATTACTTTTGTAAACTCTTATCCTCCAACTTATAACAACAAAATAATGATTTTTTTTATTAATTTATGATTGGTAAAAGAAATTTAGTCGTTTGGATTTATTAGTCCATCAGTATATTGTTCATCCTCAATTTAAATTCAAAAGAAAATGCACCAACCAGAAGGGCGTAAATTAGTATTTCGTAGTCATAACTCTTGATTATCCTCTCCTCTGTCCTTTGCAAATCAAGAGTTAAATGGACAGAGGAGAGGATAATCAAGAGGTATGACTACGACCTTTGAAAAGGAACAATGAGAGCACCCAAGTTCTTGTCATTCTTTTTTGTTTACATTATAATTCTGATTCTTTTCTTCTTACGATAACATTTGCTGACTAGATTAATCATTCTTATTTACTAACTAAGAGCTTGTATAACTATTTTTGTAATTTAAGATGGAAAAGTATATCAATTGCACGGAATTGTCTTTTAGGTAGTGGTTAGATTATAATTATGATTATAAAAAAGAACACAACTCTGAAAATGTAAAAAGATCTTTGTCTTGTCACTAGTCTATACAAAAAAAAAGTGGTGGAGCCAAGGAGAGCTAGAGTGAGTGCATATATAAATAATGAAAGGGGAAGAGGAAAAACAGAACACAACACAACACAAAGACAAAACAGAGGAACACTTAGGCTTCACAAGACAGAGAGAAAAAAAGAGATTGGTGGGTCTGTAAGAGAAGGAGAAGACACTACTTCTTTAGTTCTTTAGTTTAGCTTTCACTGAAAGAAAAAGAAAGAATGAGTTTGTGGGGAGCTATGGGAGGAGGATGGGGAGTGGTAGAAGAAGGTTGGAGAAAAGGGCCTTGGACTGCTGAAGAAGACCGCCTTTTGATCGATTATGTGAGGCTTCACGGTGAAGGCCGATGGAACTCTGTGGCTAGGCTCGCCGGGTTGAAGAGAAATGGCAAAAGCTGCAGATTAAGATGGGTTAATTACCTAAGACCAGACCTTAAGAGAGGACAAATTACTCCTCATGAAGAAACCATCATCCTTGAGTTACATGCTAAGTGGGGCAATAGGTAACTAATTTAAGCTTTTGATTGTTTATCTTACCATTAGAAGTTGATATATTTTTGACTAATGATTTGTATTTGTAGGTGGTCGACGATTGCACGTAGTTTACCGGGAAGAACAGACAACGAAATCAAGAACTATTGGAGAACCCATTTCAAGAAGAAGACAAAGTCTCCAACTAACAATGCGGAGAAGACAAAGAACCGTCTCTTCAAGAGGCAACAATTTCAGCAGCAAAGACAAATGGAGTTACAGCAAGAACAACAATTGCTTCAGTTCAATCAGATTGACATGAAAAAGATCATGTCTTTACTAGATGACGACAACAATAATGGTGATAATACCTTCAGCAGCAGTAGTAGCGGCAGCAGCGGCAAAGGTGGTGCTTTCTATGTGCCTCAACAGATCATACATTCAACAACAAGCTCTGGTTGTGACCCAAATACAAACGGGTATTACCCGGTGGTTCCTGTGGTAATACCCGAGCCTAATGTGAATGAAGATAGCGCTATTTGGAACGGTTTATGGAATCTAGATTTTGAAGGACAAGGAAGTTTTGGTGGTGCTGCTTGTGCCCCAAGGGAGCACTGTTTCGGGAACATGGCTATTCCCTTCTGCTAACTTGACCTTTTAAATATCTTATCTTCCGGAGAATGAAAGATAATAACTTGACCGACAAGTTAGGTCGAGTTTGAGTTTAGTTTGGTTTCATCTATTTTAGATTTTTGGTTTATCATAAGTAATTCTGCTATGAATTGTGTGTGATGTAAGAAGCTCGTTTTAGTTGTGCCAAGCTAAAAGGGTGATGTAGTAGAGACAGAGACTAGAGAGTCTATCCAAGAATGGCTATGTCAATCGTTATACAGCAGTACAACACAACTCATTCCAATATATCAAATAAAAAAATTGTTATTTGGATATTTTAGTGAGAAAATATCTTGATGAGATTAACAGATTTTTTAGTATATTATTCCAACTTGGAGTATTCTAATGAGTTTCTTAGATTAATAGAAAGGTTTCTGAATGTGGTTGCTTTTCATAGTTTAGGACTTACATGTTGCGAGATATTAGTGACTAGGAATTCAGTATATATGTACTTAGCTCTCGTTAAACATTGAACTGCATTGTCAGTTGAATAGCCTGGATCATCATCAGACACCTGTCTATTATAAAGATCGACTTTAAAATGTGAAAAGAGAAAGTTGTCTATGAGAAAGTAAAACTAAATATAAAAATGATTCTAATTTTTCAAACAATAATATACTTCTCAAAAATCTCTTTAGTTAATTTCCCTTCTTTGTTTATATTTATTTAGCTTTCTTTACAATTTTATATGGATCTTAAAAGTATATTGATTTTTTTCGGAAGCTCATTTTATTCAGTTATTGATCAAAATTTATTTTGATATTTGGAGTTTAATTATTCAAAAGTGCTATTTTTTTGCATATTAATAGAACTATAGAAGTTAGTTTTACCGGATAGCAAAATAAAATATCTTCTAATGGTGATGCAATAGAAGACAGAACAAATTTTATAAAGAAAGTGCAGTTTGGCCAAAAAAAAAAAAAATAGTGCAG
The DNA here is from genome assembly GCF_000633955.1 of Camelina sativa. Lineage (NCBI taxonomy): Eukaryota > Viridiplantae > Streptophyta > Magnoliopsida > Brassicales > Brassicaceae > Camelina > Camelina sativa. Next base: position 16,515,393 of record NC_025699.1, on the reverse strand, counting down.
CTGAAAAGAAAAACAAGAACACGGTTTGAGCCATATAATTATTACTAGATAATATACCAGCGCGGAGAATTTTTTTTTATTTTATTATTTATTAATATAATGTTTATGTTGTATCATTCATTTACATGTTATATAATATAGTACTATATGGTGAATTTTGATTCATATTAAACTACTAATAGGTAGGCCTGGAAACTATTACCGATATCTGTATTAGACCCGTTTTCTGATTTGTATCCGTCCCGAAAAAAGGTACCCGCAGCTTTAGGGTCGAGTGAAGGGTATACTAATTATATTACCCATGAATAATGATCGAGTATCGGATATTAATTTAATTTTTGAGCGTCTCGTTACCCGTCTCATTACCCGTTTTATTACCCAACTCATAAATACATGTTAATATTTTGTAGAATAATGTTACCAGCGTGAGGAAATATTTATGTAAATTTGGATTTGTTTGTTACAAAATAATAGTAGAAAATTTATTAATTCTATATATTTTATAAAATCATAAATTTAATTTACTTAAGGTCATACTCTGATTTCGACCCGTAGTTGGTATTACTATTTTGGTTTGGTGCAATATCAAATTCGTTAATTATACATTCGGTAAAGCCAAAAAAATCCAACAAAACATGTATTGACCCGTGATTTGGTATTACAAATTGATGTGATCGTGTTTAGAGATCTTAATATACCAAATTTACAAATTGAAGTTATTGGTATAACATGTTGTATATTAATTTTATAGGTGAAAATTACAATTAGGTTATGTATATTATCAATATTATACACTTAGTATTGTTTATATAGTGAATATTGTGTATAAACAATTAAGTTTTAGCCAATTAAATAGTTTGTTATTATTTCCTAAGATTTATGAAACAATAAATAGAGTTTTATTATTTTGTAAACAAATCTAAACTTTTCTTTTGTTAGTTATTAGAATAATTAAAATATAATAGCATTTTCGTAATATGTCACATCAGAACTGGTTAAATTTTTAACAACATAGCTTAAATAAGTATATAGATATATTTTAAAAATATAAACAATGTTGTATCCTAATTTTAATATATATTTGTTATTATTAAATGATTTAGATATGTAAATATTTAATCTTAGTTTTATAAATAAATTTAAGTTTTATAATTTTCTAAATAGTTTGTTATTGTTTCCTAAGATTTCTGAAACAATAAATAGAATCTGTTTAATTATTTTATTACATAATTTTGAAATAATTTTATTATTATTTTATTAAATAATTTCGAAATTATTTTATTAATAATTTTTTGTATTCTAATAAATTAATAGTTACTATTTTTTGGATAATCATTTTCAGGTTACAACAAATTAATATTAAGATTTTGTTATTATATTTTGTATTAAAATACAGTGGCATTTTGTGTAATATTTTACATGGAGTAGGATTATTTGTTTAAAGGGTTACTTAAATAAGTATATAGATTACTTTTAACAAATAAAAATGTTAAACATGAATCCGATATTTTGGAATTAAAATGTTATCAATCCGATTTCCACTAAGTAAAGACGAAATTAAAAATTTTCTTTTGAACTCATTAGAGAAAATGAATGTCTTCCTTTTAATCAGACTAGGTGAAACTCCGCGCGTAACATGTTCTAAAATTATCTTTATTTGCAGTTTTATGTTAGTGCATCTATAAACATTACATATTATTCATATATTCATTCATATCTAAGTTTCTTCTTATCATTTTTTTTCTTATAACTATGTGTATATATGTTATGTTGTTTTACTTATTTGACAGACATATTTTACGTTAACCATCACCATATTGATCTGAAGATTTGACTTGAAGACTTCTTTCTCAACTCAACTTCAACATTCGTTCTACTAATGTTTCGGTGACCCGAACACATGTGGTTTTCTTCTACTATCATGCCGCTGCTTCACAAGCCGCTTCTACAAATACTGAACTTAGCTACTGAAAAATGTGGTTATTATTCAAAATGATGATATTCCAAGCAAATATACAAAATGATGAAGAGAAGATTCGTACTAAGAAAACAAATAGATGTCTTCAAGCCTCCGTTCCCAATATTCTTTTGCTCAAATTCACGACACTCTTCAAGCCTTTCCTTATAGTTAGTGCCACATTTTTTAATAAAAAAGTCAGCTCCACATTCATAGGCTAGAGACCAGCTACCTCTCGGTAGATTAAGGCTCTGATTGGGAGTGACTTTTAATTTAAAATTAATTTAAGGTCTTAAAAGCCAAAATTTTACCAATCATGCTTTTATTGCTTAATTATTTTTAAAAGTCTTAAAAGTCTAACTGCACACTTTTTTAGTTTGTACGTACAAATTTTAAAAGTCACAAATGTGAGACCTTTTTAGCTGTAAAAAAAATAAATAATAATAAAACTGTAGTTATTTTTCTCTTTCTTATTATTCATGATGATTAAAACATTCATTTTCAGTCTATGTATAATTTATCACAAATATATTATAATTCATTAAAAATAGATTTTTTATTTCTGTTATTTTGAGATCCATTTTTCAAAATTATTTTAGCATCAAAAACCATTATAACACATAATCAATTATGTCATATCTTTATATTTTTTAATTTGTTAAAAATATTTATCTATTCATTTTTTATGAGTTTTTGTATTTTAATTTTAAATTTTTTATTTTCTAAATAAAAATCATTATACTGCCCACATAAATTTATTCTTAGCATATTTTCGATTTATGAAAAACATACAATAAAAACAACAGCCATTAAAGTTTTAACAGTTAAAGTTTCTACAGCAAAAGTCTCTACAGCAAAGTTTTTACAGTCAAAACATCTACAACCACAAGTAACAGCCGTTACCAATTAGGGCCTAAATTTGCCAGCGTTGTTCAATGTTATCGTGCACTCCTTTTTTTTTTTTGTTGAAACTGCATGAATGGATCCTTACAAGCTTGGGACTAAGTTGTAAGTAGCATAGAAACGAAAGCCATAAGAGAAAGGAATTTATTTTCTTCTTTAAAACGACTAAACCACAATTCACTCTCGATATAAAGCATATTAATTTTACAATCAGTCCGGTTTTCCTTTATCCAATTTGTTTTACCTAAGTATTGGAGTATCAGTTCGACGTTACTAACTATCACTTGAGATGATCACATAGACAGAACATAAGAGAACATTTTATAAGTTGTCAACTAATTGCAGTCATAAATATTACATGTAGTGTACCTTTTAATCCTCTTGGTGTTTTTGGCCTTACTGTAGCCATGGATGGACCTCCAGCAAATGAGAGAAAATCATGAGTATTTTCAGTTTTACCAAAGAATAGAAAGTGAATATGATAGATACACTTTGGGAACTCAAAAGAAAGTGTATCTAATATCCATGTGATACGGAAATTCAATTCCATAAATATTGTGGACTATGATAATGATACGGGAAGCATGCGAAGTTATACATACAGTATTAAAAAAATTACCAACTATTACCAAAAATTACCAACTATTAAAAAATTACCATCAAATTGAAGTAAATAATGCAAGTTCCGAATATACACTAATTTATTGCCTGCAACAGTTCAACATCAAATTGACCTCTCTAATTTTCCCTAAAAGATGTCCTAAAAAACGAAGACCATATATGAACAAACATGAAGTGAAGGTAGTTTTGCTGACCAAGAAATAAAAACCCAAGTAGAGAGGATGGAAATACTCACTGAGTAGAGAGGCTCTCTAATTTTGATTTATACATGAAGTGAAGGTAGTTTCGCTGACCAAGAAATTCAGAGTTCTAGCGTCTGAATCCCACTTTTTTGGAAAACATGTTAATGCTAAATTCTTGAATATCTATAAATTTTCTTATGATGATGATTATTGGTTGTAGCATTCAGTTACTACTATAGGTAAAAAACTAATAAATGAAAAAATCGCAAATGAATTGTTAATTTTGATATACATAGATGAGAGCTATAGACGCCCTAACGTATCCTTGTATCGAGCCATGGACTAACCAGCTTACATAAGAGACCTGTCTTCTAAAGTCTAATTCCATAAACTAGTAAACCACTGACTATGGCTTTCAGTATTTAGTTAACATGCTTTTCTTTTTTTTAACATACTTTTTTTTTCGTACTACGCAATGCAAGTAATTGCTCAGTTACTACGGACTACTAAATAAATAATGTGTTATGTGGTAATCTATGATGTCACGATAGTTCATGTCTTCATGACATTATTTTGTACGATTCTAAAAGCCACCGTCTACTAAAATATAGTCGTTCGTTACTAAAATAAGTTTGTTTTTGTCTATTTTGCTGAGTGTCAACTCTCATTTTCAAGTCATCAGTATATATATAGATTACAAGTCGCAAGTGTCACCAATAATGATTAAGTTTGGTTGACCCCAAAGATGATCAAGTTACACACATAAATAGAAAGCTTTGATTGTTTTTAAACTAATTAGGATTCATACTCCCGCAATATCGCAGGAAAAATATTTCTATAAAATTATTTGAAAGTAACAATAGTTTAAAAATTATATGCTAAAACTAAAATGAAAAATTATCTCAAAAAAAGAAAAATAAGAAATAGGAGTAAAACTACATAAATATTAAATATGTATAACTGCGAGTTAAAAAACACAACCATCAAAATAAAAACTTATATTAAAAAAATATTATGGCAAAAAAAGACTCACTCTTAGTTAAAAATTATTATATGAAAAGTCATAATGAATGGAAACAACCTTGTAGATATTTTTTTATGTATTATAAATATAAGTATAAAATAGTTTATGAAAAATTATAGTAAAAAGTACCAAACATCATAACATTTACTAATATTTATATTATTAATAAATGAATATTATGACGAAGTGATCCTAAGTGAAAATATTAAACAAAAGATTAAAATAAGTAAATGCAAATTTCTGATAAAAAATCTTTTAAAAATAAAATAAATTTCATGAGTGAAATTTCATCAACCAATAATTATAAAAAAATACACAACTTCTAAAATAAAATATTAAATATTCAAATCTTTAAAAACATATATTTTACGAAAAGTTACGATAAATAAATGTAACTGTAAGTTACATAATTAAAGTTGATTAAATAGATATTTATATTCACAACAACAAATATGTACATTGTTATCATGAGAGAAACGCTATAATATGTAATTCATAGCTCTTTTACAAACACTATGTTAGGCCATTGTTATTGTAGGTACCTCACATATGATAGCGCATAATTTGTATGCTATGATATAGTATTATACGATAGCAGTACAGAAATGCTATGTTATCCCGCTTTTCAAATTTTTAAAGATAATGTTATAAGTCATTATACACGCTATGTTAGGTGATTCTACCATAATGGTATTTTTTTTTCAAAATTTATTAAATTAAATTTATATTTCATAAAAGAATCAACATACATAAACCTTAATATTACATTAACCAAAATAAGTCTTACATAAGTGCCACCAAGTCTTAAACAAAATAAAGCTAACATTACAAAGAACAACAGAGACAAACTTTACATGTACATAAAGCTAACATTACAAAGAACAACAAAGACAAACTTTACATGTACATGTAACCCATCCAAGCCTTTCTTAGCTGCTCACTTTTCCTTCAAACAATCTAATGAACAGCCACTAGTTCACTTTGAATGTATGAAAAAGACGTATTCTTTATGTTCTTCGTACTGCAAGACAGACCAAAATGCAACAATAAAGATATGCTCAGTTACATTTTCACTAACTGGCAATAAGCAAAAAGGTACAACAGATTGACATTGTTTCAAGTACCGTGACAACGATGGTCTTGTCTTTGTTATAGATCGGTTGGTCTCCAGAAGTTGGGTCAATGATGGCTAAACGCCCATGAGCAAGATAACAATATTCATAACAATGGAGTCCACTCCAATCAGGACCTCTATGCCTCAACCTAAACAAACGGAAGTAATCAATCCAAACAATCAATTCGGGTCTTCTCCACAAAGATCAAATCTTTTTTTTGGCAGCCAAATCAAACAGTGACTGATTAAGCAAACACATTCTATTCCCTCCTTAAAAAAAGTTGAAAAATTTATTCCAATTCATTCATAAACAATTCTTCAGTAAACAATGCGCAACCTTTATATATTACGAGAACAAGTTGATGGGTGATTGATTGAATGAAACAGGGGAAGATTGAGAGAGAGTACCCGCGAGAGAGTTCAATGATACGAGAACGTTTAGCTTAAGTGTTGTCGATGCAACCAAGAACAGCGAGAATCCCACACATTGTGTTAGAGTCAAAAGAGTCAAAACTTGACGAGAAGCTTGGCATGAACAGTTTACTGCCTAACCTGTTACATTTACACATATTTTGATCAGAATTGATTTAAGAGACATAATTAAAAAGAGGTTTCATACTTTATTAAACCTTTCAAACTTAAAGTCACTTCAAAATCTTCCCACAATGCTTGGATGTTGGAGATCACTTCCTGAGTAACATAAGGAAGTTTAGGAGCTGCAAGAAAAGAAAACACAGCTTCAGTATTGTTTTTTCTTCCACACCACGAACAAGACAAGGGTAATAAACATATATATCAATAACGCTGCTACCTTAATGAGTCTGACTCCAAATTCTCTCCACTTGTTCCTCTAACTCAGTTACTCTCTTCTAAACTATCACCAAAAGTGAACTCTCGCTTTGCTTGTGAGAACGCATAGTAACATTCAGTAGCTAGCTAGGAGCTATAATCCATCTACAACAGGAATAAGAGCAATCAGATTGAGATGGGATTTGTTAAAAATCCAGAAACCCCAAAACCCAGAAATGAATCGAGTGATAAAAAAGGGTTTACTACCAGAGACGAAGAGATTGGTGTCACAATTCGTCACCGCTCCTTATTGTTCTCAAAGAGATAGAAACGAAGCTTAAAGCTTTCACCTTTCACACACCATTAAAGCGACCTAGAAGGCAACAATCTAAGACAAAGACTTAACCAGAACGAAAAACATCAACACGTTAAGAGACCCACGAATCTGAATCCACCAAAAATTAAAAAAGAAAAAGCCAAGAGCCATGAGCCTTGTTCTTATCAGGATGAACTTTTAACGACGGCAAAGAGAAGGTCGATCCGACGGCGGTTTTGATGACTCGTTGGCGGCAGATCCAGGCGAATCCTCCTCCTCCGCCACCGCCGCTGGTTCATCTGATTGCTTATTCAGATCCAAAAGCTACGATATTCTAAATCAAATCTAGGGCGTGTAATGATCTTGGACCGCTGGTGTTGGTTTTCTGAACTGGAAAATTTATAAAGAGGAAGAAGAACCTGAAGATGAAGATAGCGAAGAGGTAATGGATGAGGAGAAGAACGATAAAAAACAAATGAGAGAAATTAGGTTTTAATCGATAATAAGTGAACCTTTTTTTTTCTAAGTGTTTTAGCCGTATAAAGTGAATTATTTTGGCCAAGTATTGGCGGACAAAGCGATTTTAGATTCCACCTACAGATTATTTTATCTTTGCATTTAATATGTGCTATAGAATAATAACCAAATTTACAAACCATTTTTAATAGCAGTTGAGAAAAATGAGCTATTATCTAGTGCTATGAATGTAGACTTTTGTTGTAGTGATTATGATAATCATTTCTAAAATCTTTAGTTGTATTATAGAATAATGTTGGATATTGAATATTAAAGTCCATATTATTTAGATTCAACATGAAACAAAAAAAATTGTGCCACCGAACAATAAGTTTTTAGTTATTTAAGAAAAGGCAAATATACATATAGAGTTCAAAAGACATAAACATTTAGATAAACTTAACTATTGTAATGAAAAGTTATGAATAAAATATTTTGAAAAGTATGACACAACTCTACAATGAATAGAAGCAACCATATGATGTTTTATACAATGAACAAATGTAATAATATAATTTTTATGGTAAAATACACAATTCTACAATAAATAGACACAACCATATAACTTTTTTTTCCAAAATAAATATTAAAAATTATTTCACGAAAAGGTAGGACGAAAAAGTATAACTGTTGTTAGCATTTATTCACATTGTTATTATTATATAGATTATTGAACAATAAAAAGCCTATATATCATGTTGGTGAAACAGCAGCGTTTATAACAATTTTTAAGTACATTTATTTATTCTAAAAATTCATCATACTTACTAAATATAGATTTTTGATCAACAAAAAGGGTTAACCACCTGAAATAAACTGAGATAAATATTTTCTTTTCATTTATTAAAGAATTTCTATATATATATATATATATATATATATATATATTGGTTTTAACATGAAGAATTTATAAAATAGTTGATACGGCTCCAATGACAGTTAGATAGAACTGTATCTTGCTTAAACTATATATGTCGTTTGTCCTTTTTCTCATTAATTGAATACTTTCAGAACAGGTCTCAGATATCCGATATATGGTCTTGGAAGACCATAGTATTATTATACACAGCCATGAGGAATCGTAAAGATACAAAAACAATACTAGTTCTAACTCCTTCTGAGTAATTTTGGACATATCTAGAAGTTAAGGCCTCAAGTGCAATTTTCAACAACTCAAACGTGGTTCCCGCTAACCCATGTTATCATTTGTGGTTTCAGCCCTCAACAAACTTAATTAGTTTTTGATTTTAAAATTTATTAATACTTTGCAAGATTATCATATATATAAAGAGTGCTGAAAGACAGCACGAATGAGTTTCTATTTCCATGTGAGTCAGTGTATGAGTCTAATAGCATCAAACTATATCTACCAACAGGTCCACTCGATGTGTACGGGAATCTACTTACCTCTTGCAAGATGGAGACTCCTTCTTTGGGTAGATATTTTACTAATGTCGTTAGGCAACATTTTAACGTCAGATAAATTTTTGGGTTAAAATTGATTCCATGTACCATATAATTTGGTTTGTAGATAAAGTATGGTAAGAGAAACATCTGATATATGGAACATACGGTTGATCTAAGAGAATCTTGTATGATTTCATCCTTTAGGATTTTTAATACCAGTTTATTGTTCTTATATTCATCCTATACTGTACTTTTAAAATTATATATTCCTTTGCCTTTTTATATTAACAGATTACATGCCTATCACTTAATCACCAAAACCGTATAATATAGAATCATACGACATTAAGAAAACTTGGTAGACTACATCTCTGATTCAATAATAATTGTTGTTGGTTACCTCACATAACTTTTAAAATAATTAATATACACTTAAATACAACAAATTTAAATGGTCCAGACGGAATCAAAAGTCAACCCTAAACTCCCTCTTCCTCCTTTAAGAGACACACAAGGAGACGGCCTTTCTTCTCCATGTCTCTCTTTCTCTCTTAACTCTCAAGTCTCTCAACATGTCGGGAGCTATAACCTGCTCTGTGGCGGATCTCTCCGTCCTACTTGGTCCCAACGCCACGGCGGCAGCAGACTATATCTGCGGCCAGTTGGGTACCGTTAACAACAAGTTTACCGATGCAGCCTACGCCGTAGACAACACCTACCTCCTCTTCTCGGCTTATCTTGTCTTCTCGATGCAGCTCGGCTTCGCTATGCTTTGTGCTGGCTCTGTTAGAGCCAAGAATACAATGAACATCATGCTTACTAATGTCCTTGACGCTGCAGCCGGAGGACTCTTTTACTATCTCTTTGGTTATGCCTTTGCCTTTGGTGGATCCTCGGAAGGATTCATTGGAAGACACAACTTCGCTCTTAGAGACTTCCCAACTCTCACAGCCGACTATTCTTTCTTTCTCTACCAATGGGCCTTCGCAATCGCCGCCGCTGGAATCACAAGTGGTTCGATCGCGGAGAGGACTCAGTTCGTGGCTTACTTGATATACTCTTCTTTCTTAACCGGATTTGTTTATCCAGTTGTCTCTCATTGGTTCTGGTCTCCGGATGGATGGGCCAGTCCCTTCCGTCCAGCAGATGATCGTTTGTTTAGTACCGGAGCCATCGATTTTGCTGGCTCTGGTGTTGTTCACATGGTTGGTGGCATAGCAGGTCTGTGGGGTGCTCTTATCGAAGGTCCTCGTCGTGGTAGGTTCGAGAAAGGTGGACGTGCCATTGCTCTGCGTGGCCACTCAGCCTCGCTCGTTGTCTTAGGAACCTTCCTCCTATGGTTCGGTTGGTATGGTTTTAACCCTGGTTCTTTCACCAAGATACTCATCCCATATGAATCCGGTTCCAACTACGGCCAATGGAGCGGCATCGGCCGCACAGCGGTTACAACCACACTCTCAGGATGCACAGCAGCTCTAACCACACTCTTTGGAAAACGTCTCCTATCCGGCCATTGGAACGTAACCGACGTTTGCAACGGTTTACTAGGTGGATTTGCGGCCATAACCGCAGGTTGCTCCGTGGTAGAACCATGGGCAGCGATCGTCTGCGGTTTCATGGCTTCACTTGTCCTTATAGGATGCAACAAGCTCGCCGAGCTCCTACGATATGACGATCCGCTCGAGGCAGCCCAACTACACGGAGGATGTGGCGCGTGGGGTTTGATATTCGTAGGATTGTTTGCCAAAGAGAAGTATCTAAACGAGGTTTATGGCGCGACCCCAGGAAGGCCATATGGACTATTTATGGGCGGAGGTGGGAAGCTTTTGGGAGCACAATTAGTTCAAATACTTGTGGTCATAGGATGGGTTAGTGCCACCATGGGAACACTCTTCTTTATCCTTAAAAAGCTCAATCTGCTTAGGATCTCGGAGAAGGATGAGATGCAAGGAATGGATATGACACGGCACGGTGGGTTTGCTTATATCTACCATGATAATGATGATGAGTCTCATAGAGTGGACCCAGGATCTCCTTTCCCTCGTTCGGCTACTCCTCCTCGCGTCTAATTTTCAAGCTTTTTAAATTGTAATTTATTACTATTATGTATTGTTGATTGTTGGAGCTTTGCTTTTTGAAATACAAATCTTGGATAATTTTTGTTTGTTTTGACTCAAAAATCAACAAACAAACAAACATATATCAACAAGCTTTCTAAATTAACTTTTGAGTGATCTATCATGTTTCTGTGTTTATTTGTCTTATTTCGACTCCATTTTTCCAATTATAATTTTGCATGCCTCGGCTAATACATATGCTATTTCGTAGAGACTAATACATACATGAGCAATGAGCTTTGGTGATCCTTTAAAATGAGAATGCATTATGTATATATACAACTTTGCTTAGGTTGCCTTTTTGCCGATGGCTTTTATCAGATTGGACTAAACAAAAGTTGTACTTTGGACATCATTTTTCGTATATAAATTTTGAATAATCATATATCTTGTTGATCATTATATTGTACGTGTCTTCCATTTTTCATACACAGTTTTATCATTTCGGCGATTGTGTACCACCATCTCGTACCAAAACAACAGAACTTATTCATTTCCTTGACCGCCAAGATAGGTTGAGTTTGAATTTTGATGTTAATTTCTTCTTATTCAGATTTTTTTTTGTAGCTTCGGTATGACTTGCGTGTAGTATGATGTAGTAGAAAGTCTTTGGATGGATGGTGTATCAATTATTGTAGTCTGGAAATCCTAGCTATTCTTAGCTTGATATTGGGGAATCTCATTGCTATACAAGAAAACTCCTTCAAATAATAATCTTCTTTGTTAAGAAGCACATGTTTAAGTAGATTATTCCAACTTGGATTAGTCTAATGAGTTTTTTTTTTCTTATAAATTACAAAAACTTTTCATTTTTTGAGCGAATATAAAACTTTTCTAAATATAATTGGTTTAAATAGTAAGGACATATTATTCGTTTTGTTTGTGAGGATATTAGTGATTTATTTCAAATTTCCCTAAACGAATATGTAAAAGATGACAATCAATTATCTCCTGTATATATTCATTTTAGAGACCTGTATAGAATCATGAAATTACGGTGCGATTCCATTAGCTTTTTTTTTTTAACGTTACACATCATGTTTTTGTGCATATTAGTCGTCAAACTGTATTTAAATATTACAGTTTCTTGTCAAAAGTATATTGCATATGTCAGCCAAACAAAGACAGAACATGCGAAACTTTCATTTACACTGTACAATAATTTTAATTACATTTAAGTGGGTCGTTGTTAAAAAAATATTAATACAAGTACGAACCCTTTAATTTATTTCCGTAAGTGTTTATACAGTATTATATATACACACAAACAAAAATGTATGTCTATACGTTGAACAATAGCGTTTTTAATAATTATCGAGAATCTCCATCAATAACAGTCTTAAGTTCGAAATCAGAAGCAAAACAATATTTTGATCTAATGCATAACAACAGACAGCCTCGGCGGAATGAAGATGTTACTCATATGTCACACTGGAAGCGCCACCGCTTGGTCACGTGAAATGCAACTTCGACGCTGGATTTAATAATCTTAATCACCAAGCTATTGGTGGCTGGATAATTCGCAATAACTTAGGATCGCCGTTGGCTTGGGGAGCAGCTGATCTTTCTTACGCATCTACACCTTTGGAGGCAGAAGCAAAAACAATGTTGGTTGCATTACAACAATCTTGGATAAGAGGATATACTTCATTAATTTTTGAGGGAGATTGTGAAATACTAATAAACATTGTAAATGGCAGAAGTCGCATAAGCAGCTAATCAATATCGTTCAGGATTTACAGTTTTGGTTATCAAAATTTCACACAGCTAGATCAGTTTTCACAAAGCGTAAATGTAACAATGCAGCTCACTTATTAGCCAAGTTGGGATGTAATTCATCTTTATTTTACGCTAATTCTGTAACCAAGCCACTGTGGCTTCATGAACAATTATGTATTGATCAACCTTAATTCAATACAAAAAAAAAAAAATACGTTGAACATCGAAACCGTGATAACAAATTTTGAAGAAGTATTTTAAATAGAGACTTTCCATTAAAGTTGTAAAACTATCTGGAAGCTGCAGTATATTCAATGGTACTACTTAGAATCCTGCAGGGTGGTTCTTCAGCAAGATCCCCTATCAATGCAAGTCAACAACGTAACTATTGAGTTAAATTGTTTTGGCAAACATGTTAATGCGAAAATCATGATTATCTATAGGTTTTCTTATGATGTTTTTGGTTGTTAAATACACCAATCACTGCTACATAATATAGAAAATAGGAAAAAAGAATTTTACTAACAAATTTTTTAAAGTTTGATATGCATAGAGGATAGGTAGACTCGCCGCAATGTGCCGTTGCGTAATTTCGTAAAACAGTAAACGTCCCAACATGGCTTTTCGTATTTAGTAAACAGTTTTAGTTTTTAATAGTTAAATTGTCAGTTGACTTAAATTAATATATAGTAGTACGCACTATGTATAATTAGTCAGTAATTACTACAGTACTAAATAATTAATTTGTGTTATGTGGTAATCCATGATGTCATGTTATTTTGTACGATTTTAAAAGCTACCGTTGCTATATCTAATATATTAAAGGAGAAGTTGAGAGGGCTCACAGCCAAGCTCACAAAATTTGACTTCCTTTGCCCTTAATAAAAAATACCCTTAAAAATATTTCGGAGTAGCTTTTTCTCTCTATTTAGGTTGCTGAAACGCACCACATTCATCCTCAGACTTAAGATTACTAATTTGCCATTAATGAGATTTCAAACTGGACCTTTTTACCCTTTTCTAAATCTAATTTTTTTAAAAAAAATTAAAAAACGAAAATTAAAAAAAAAAACGAAATTTGTTTTACTAAATCGGAAATCTAATATTTTTATGCAATATCTATCTTTAAAAAAATGGAAGATAAATATTAGAATATATTACGAATATTTCGTTTAAAGAAAATTACTATTTTAAAAAATATTAAAATTGTAAAGATAATTATGACAATTTTCCTTCTAAGCTATATATATAGAGGCTCAGCCAAAACAGTAAAAGCCGGATTCATTTAGCTAAACATATAGTTTTGAGAGTATAATTTTTCTTTTGTATTATTTTGGTTCTAATGAATCAACTTTACTATTGTATGATTTTGATTTTTTTCATATTGATGTACTATCCATATGCTTTGGTTCTTTGCATGATTAATTTTTATGCTGCCATAATTTTAAATATTTTTTTTGTTGAATCAAATCAAAAGTTTTACTCATTTTGTACTGTTTGATTGTGTTTTAGGTGTACCTGCCATGGACCATGGATGTTTTTTTGTATATCAAAAACACGATTGGACGAACAAGTTGATGAAGCAAGCAAAAAAAATCAAATTGGTAAAGCATTATTAATAATTGTGTTTATTTGTTTTTTTTAGTGGTGATTGTTATTCAATTTTATTCTCTTGGTTAAACATGATCATATTTTTATTTGATGATTTTTTATTTTACAAGCAAATGAGCAAAGACAACTTTTGACAAATTTATATGTTTCATCGGATTCTGATTTTTATGCTTTTTTTTTGTAGTGGTTGTTTGGCATCTTTTAAAACATATATTTTGTATTATTTTATATATTTTGTTTTGTAGTTTAGTATTTTGAAATAAACTTTTATATGTAACCTAATACATATTTTTTTTTCAGTTGAATTCATGGATGATCATTGATCATAATTGTAGATCTACAAAACTAAATATAATGAAATTCAGGTATTAATTTTTGCTAATCTGAATCTTTAATTTTTTCAAATAATCGGTATTTGGGTTTTTCTTTTTTTATTTATTTTTGATTTTATTGTTAGATATTTTTTTTCAAAGATATTGGTATATTCGTTTTTGTGTTTATTTTTGACATCATATTCGTTTAAAAAAAATACCACAAATCTATAGACTATTAATTTATACTTACGTCCCTCAGTAGCTAATTAAAATAATATATTGATACAGAGAATTTGATGCAGTCTTACATTGTCAGAACACTGTAAATAGTGTTAAAAGTATATATATATAGTGTTAAATGTGTATGCATATTATATTTTTGTCGACATGTGTAATATATTAATAAATATATGTATATACGTACACACGTGACATATATGTAATAGTGTTATTATGGTGACCTCATGATAAGAGAGATCACTTACCATTTATAGTTGCAGAAAAATGATGGTGAATTCTGTTCATAACAAATTTATGGTAATTTTCTAAAATTTTGGATTTTTTCTGTTTATAATATTTAAATTATAATTCTAATTATATGTAACATATAACGTAATTTTTTTGTTTCAGTTGAATTCATGAATGTTTATTGATCATAATTGTGGATCTACAAAATTGAATATAATGAAATTCAGGTATTAATTTTAGGTAACCTGAATCCTTAATTTTTTAAAATAATATTGTTACTAATATTTTTTGTAATGATTATAGTTGCATAAAAACTATGGTAGATTCTATTCATAAAAAAATATGGTAATTTTCTAAAAACTTTGATTTCTTTCTATTTACAAATAGATTAAATATTTGTATGACTATTATTTCTTCATAAATATTTTTGACTAATATTTGTTTTCCTCTTAAATTGATAGAAAGATTAGGGAGAGTTGATCTTTAAATGCTAATCAATAAAATATAAAATATATTATCTCGATGAAGACGTTATTAGAAATCCAAGACAGAGTCTGGAGACATTATTGGCAATGAATATTGCTTTGTCCTTCTACTCATGTTGCAACAGCAAAATTTTAGTTCGACTCATCAACTGAGAGGTCGGCTACGACATTCAAAGAGATTCACCGACTAAAACCAGCCTCAACTGCATATATATATACAAATAATTAGTCAAATAAACGAGTATAAGTTATCTCGGTAAATAACAAAGCAATAATAAAATATATAAGCAATAAGTGGTACAGCTTGAATCACCGTTTATGTATTCTTATAATTCATACTCATATATAATATAGCTGTATACATACGTAAACCAACGAGATATTAGACCAGCTATAAGCATGAGTCTTACCTCGGCAAACTAATAAATCAGTATATAAACATGTCTCGATCAGAAATCAAACATTATGTAATGAAATACACGTTCGTGTACTTATGAAAAATTAAAATATTATAATGAAATCAGATCAGCATATATTTAAGCAATAGTGACCAAAGAAATTGAATTAAATCAACCGAAGCATGGATATGTTGGCTTAGTTGCTTCAGTAATTGTGAAACAATAATCAATAAAGCATTATAATGAAGAGTTATCCATACGAGGATAAATTAATCATTAATTGATGTATATATTATGTCTTATTCACAAGTGCAGTAGCATATTATCTAATGTTATAACTGATTCACAAAATAAACATGAACAGAAAATTATTACAAATTAGACGCAATACTAATCAGAGCCCTAAGTCGATTATAAAGGAAAGCAACAGAAAGAATAAGAAGAAATATTATAAGGAAAGAATATTAATTGGATTCGGGACTTTATCTCAGAGGTTTTTCAAGAAAGAAAGAGATAGAAGAAGATTAGGAAGAGTTTTTTTTAACAATTTACAATTATTGTTTATTTGAAATTGCTTTAGATCGATAAATAATATATAATAAATTATAAATTTCTCATTTTGTTTAATAAAAAAATCATAAATCTAATTTTTATATCTCATTTAAAATTTAAAAGTAATAGAAAATAAATACTAGAATATATTGCAAATATTTCTTTGAGAATATCTCTATTTCTAAAATTATTAAATTTCTACAGACCGTTTGTTTCACTTTTAAAATTATTTTTCTTTAAAAAACGAAAATTAGAAAGAAAAAAAAGGAAATCAAATATTCATATCCCATTTATTTTTTTTTTTAAATGGAAAATAAATACTAAAATCTTTTGTAAATTTCTATAGATAATTATGACGGTTTGATTTGGATAGAAGGAACTGAAAATCTCGAGAGGATATACTACAAATATCCATTTAATTTGAAGATATGACACAATCTTTTGTAGTCTCGACAAAATCTCATAAGGTTGTTGTAAATCTCCGGAAACACCATGTTATTCCGGCTGGGTACTCTATCACCAAAAAGAGGAACAAAGATTCTAAATAAGACAAAAGGTCCTGACAATTAAAATATATATATATATATTGAAAATATAAACGAGTAATGTTAACAAATTATTTTTCTTTCACTTTAAAAAATAAAATGTTTAAAAAATGAATTATTATTTTTAAACAAAAATTAGAAAATCTTAGAAATAAAATAATCATATTCCATTTTAAATTATTAAAAAATAGAAAATAAATATAATTGATGAAGATTAAATTATAGCTTCTCTTTTGGTTAATATTTTTGTTGATATCCTTTTGAGCTTTATAATTAATTTATTTTTTGGTTTGTTAAATTAGTTGAACTATTATTTAAAAATATATTTGCCCACACAAATTTATAAAAGAATTGAATTAGTGATATATTTGACCACAAAAAAGTTTAGACAATAATTGTTTTTAAAAAATTTTGCCCGCACAAGTCAAATTGTTATTTTGTTAATTGAATATAATTTATTTTTTCGTAAAACAAAATTATAAATAAGTGTTTAACTTTACAGTTGTAGATCTAATGTTGACACAGGCTCAGATAGAAAATATATGTTTAACTGAAATAGAACTGATGTTGCAACCGAATGGGACGTCTCTTACGGCCTTTGAGAAAATGTCTCAACCAGATAATAGTATGGTGAATACAGGTGTAAATAGGCTTATCGCATATGAGAGAATATATAAGCCTCATAAACAACAGGAATTGTACAATGAGTTTTTACCTGTTCTAACTAAGGAGCAAAGACGTGTTGATGAAGAAATCATTCTCTGTGAATCACGACAAATATGGTATGTTTTTTGTTCATGGATTTGGTGGTACTGGGAAAACTTTCTTGTGGATTATTCTTGGTGCTGATTTAAGGTCTAAAGGTAATATTATTATGAATGTTGCTTCAAGTGGTATAGCTGCTTTGCTTTTGGAAGGTAGTAGAATGGCTCATTCAAGAATTGATATTCCAATCAATCTTAATGAATATTCTGTGTGTACGATTGATGCCGAATCTGATCTTGCTGACTTAATTAGAGAAGCAAAGCTCAAAATATGGGACGAGGCTCCAGTGATGAACAAGCTTTGTTACGAAACTCTGGATAGGAGTTTGCGAGATATCATGAGGTGACCAGATTTTTGGAGTTAAAGTTGTTGGGTTAGGAGGTGATTTTAGAGAGATTCTACCTGTTATTACAGAAGGAGGAAGAGTAGCGACAGTTTTAGCATCTATCAACTCATCTGTTCTTTGGAATAGTTGTAATGTTCTTAAACTTACCAAAAATTTGAGACTTTGCAAGGCACGTAAAAATATGGATGTGGGTGCTCTCTCCACTTTTTCAAAGTGACTTCTTGATATCGGGGATGGAAAAATCAACGAAACAAATAGTGGAGATGTGGAGATAGAAATTCTGGATGATTTATTAATTAATATAAATGAAAATTTTATTCAAGCAATAGTTAAAGAAATCTACGGTGAAAATTTTGCAAGCAGAACTGATCCAACGTTCTTTAGGGAAAGAGCTATTCTAAGTCCAAGAAATGGTGATGTTGATAAGATAAATCAATTTATGCTTAGCAAGCTACCAGGTATGCAAATTAAATAGGATATGGAATATGGATAATGAAGTAATAATTTTTAAAAAAATACTAATATTTAATACATATTGATGTAGTATTTTTCTATCAATTAAATTATCAATCTACAATTTGCATTAATCAACTCACTAAGAATATACAAAGATGCTTAATCTATTCTTAAACAGGAAAATGTTCTTTTGTAACAATCATAACTAACAAACTGATTCAAAGAAAGAAAACAAGACAATTCAAACAATGCAAACTCAAAGAAACATAACACAACTAGCAACAAACTTTAAATCAAGATTAAACAAGTGAACCTTAGGCAAGGTAATTGACTTGGGAGATAGCTAACCAATCCTAGATGTCTAAGCAACAATCAAGAACAATCCTATGGCTAAGAACACTTATGCAAATCAATTCATTTCCGTTATAGAGATTCCTATGCTAATCAAGTGATAATCAACAATTTCCAAAGGCAATCACAAGGCAAACATGCATTAAGAACAAGTCTAAATACCACTAAGCACCCTAATCATCAATTTCCATTGGCTAGGAATACAAAGCTCTTGATTAATTTGGTTCGGGAATTTCATCAAACATCTTATGGGCATGGAAATCCTAATGTCTAGATTCAAGCATGATCAAGGCTATCTAGCATTATTAACACTAATCTAGATAATTAACACATAAATAAAGCCTTAGACATCAAAGATCAATCATCTATCTCCTTAATCTACCTAGCCCAAAGTTCTAAGGATCTACTCACTCATCATCATGATCACACAAAGGAAAGAGTTTGATATTTGTGAAATCATAATAAGAGATTATAGATTAAGAGATTCAAAGGAGAAATTGCTATTAATAACTTAGAAGTACTCAATCATTCAACAAACCAAGAGTAGATAAGCTTAAGAACCCTAAGTGGCTGCTAAACAAAATATAAGATAAAGGATAAAAGAGAGTCGGGTCAATCCAGTTCAAACCGGTTTAAACCTGGATCAAAACTAAAACAAGTGAGGAGCCTGGCGGCTCCATGCGGGCAGGGTTTGGCCGATGGGAGGTGGGGGATGGCTTCACGCGGGCAAGGTTTTGCCGATGGGAGGTGGCCGATGGCTTCCCGCGGGCATGGTTTGGCCGCGGGAGGTGGCCGCTGGCTTCACGCGGAAAAGGTTTGGTCGCGGGAGGTGGCCGCTGATGGTGGCAATCAAGTGCGTCTCCTGTTCCATCGGCTTGTGTTTGGCTGCTGGTCTTGACCGCTTGCTTCACGCGGGCAAGGTTTTGTCGATGGGGTTGGCCGATGGCTTCACTCAGGCATGGTTTGGCCGCAGGAGGTGGCCGCTGGCTTCACGCGGAAAATGTTTGGCCGCGGGAGGTGACCGCTGATGGTGGCGATCAAGTTCGTCTCCTGTTCCATCGGCTTGTATTTGACTGCTGGTCTTGACCGCTTGCTTCACGCGGGCAAGGTTTGGCCGATGGGAGGTGGCCGATGGCTTCATGCAGGCATGTTTTGACCGCGGGAGGTGGCCGCTGGCTTCACGCGGAAAAGGTTTGGCCGCGGGAGGTGGCCGCTGATGGAGGCGATCAAGTTCGTCTCCTGTTCCATCGGCTTGTGTTTGACTGCTGGTCTTGACCGCTTGCTTCACGCGGGCAAGGTTTGGCCGATGGGAGGTGGCCGATGGCTTCATGCAGGCATGGTTTGGCCGCAGGAGGTGGCCGCTGGCTTCACGCGGAAAAGGTTTGGCCGCGGGAGGTGGCCGCTGATGGTGGCGATCAAGTTCTCCTCCTGTTCCGTCGGCTTGTGTTTGGATGCTGGTCTTGACCGCTTGCTTCACTCGGCCACCGTTTGGCCGATGGTCTTGGCCGCTGATGGTGGTGATCAAGTGCCTCTTCTCCACTTCACTCATCTTTGCTTCTTTGCATCAAAACAAGTCTAAATGCTCCAAATGTGATGATGTTACTCCAAGAACCTGAGAGGTAGCACACTAGATGCATATGCTCCTAAAATAACCTAGAATGACAAGATAATGCAACAAAACTAACCAAAAACAAGGCTTAAAACCCAACAAAAAACAAGATATCACATATCTAAAATTTCATCTTTATTTTTTTATTTACAGGTGAGGAGAGACGATATATTAACTCTGATAGTATTGAAACGTCAGATAAAAGTGCTCATGATAAATGATCTACACTCAGGATTTTCTAAACAGTATACAAGTTTCTGGATTGCCAAGCCATGCTTTAACGTTGAAAATAGGAGCACCTGTCATGTTGCTAAGGAATATAGACCCTAAGGGAGGTTTGTGTAATGGTACGAGGTTAATTATTACTCAGATGGCCAATCATGTAATCAAAGCAAGAATCGTGACAGGAAAAAAGGTGGGTGATAAAGTACTTATCCCTAGGATGTATGTTACTCCACCTGATGCAAAGTTACCCTTTCGTATGAGGCGACGAAAGTTTGCTGTTACCGTGACGTTTGCAATTACTATAAACAAAAGTCAAGGTTAGACGCTAGAACATGTTGGATTGTTTCTACCGAACCGGTTTCACACATGCACAGCTTTATGTTGCCTTCTCTCGAGTCACAACCAGAAAATGCTTTAAGGTATTAATTACAGATAAAGATGGGAAATGCCAGAATAAAACACTTAATGTTGTTTTCAAAAAGGTATTTGACACTGTATAATTATAGTTTGTAGTTGGATAATTGTTTTGGATATTTAGACTTGAATTACATTTCTTCTCTTAAATAAAATGATTTTTAATATCTTTAACACTATCTCTATTTAATAGTCAGATATAGACTTTCACATTGGAGAAAACCATTTTCTAATTTTGACTTATTCTATATTATAAAGTAATAGATAAATACATTTNCATTGTAGATGGTCTAAGAACATTTTATTAAAAAAATTCACATGATTATATTTTATTTGGTTTCAACAATGTTGTTTGAAAACATATAATTTTTATCTGTGTCATAAAATGTATATATAATTTTACATCATATCTATTCACTACAAACTTTACCTTTAATCTGTAATTATATATATAATAATAAATATTAAAAATATATAATAGTCAAACAAAAGGTGAGACAATAAAACGATTAAGACGCAACGTTTAATCGTGACTGTTTGTATTCTTACAAATCTGGAATTCCCTTTTCGTTTTCGATAACAGAGAAGAAACAGGAAAAACCCTAATTGGAGAAAATCATGAGATTCGATTAGCGCCAAGGTCAAGGTCAAAATTATCTTCTTCCCGGAAGAACTAATTGGCGTATACACGCCAAGATCTTACATTCTTGGAGTATCAGCGAGTTCTTTACAAAAAGAGTACTGCTTCTTGTGGATGTAGAGGTTAGTGTCGTTAATTAAACATCATTCTTACTTAAAGTTCAATTTTTAACAATTCTTATATATACGACTTCCTACACAATTGTTATTAAACTGTGAAGAGTAACACAATCGAAACTACTTTTTTACCAAACACACTCACTAAACTCCGGAAATATATCGACGATGGTGAATGATATGATATTAGAACTTTCAAAGTAATCAATCCAACCCTGAATGAGAGGAATACTCATCATCCTTATCAAATTAAATTCACGGACGATACCACTATGACGCTGGTCCAACAATTGAGTCCAAAGAATTACTTTTGATTCGAGGATTTGGATGATATATATCGTGGAAAAATAAATCATCCCATCTCTTTCGGTAAGTGTTTCGTTAATTAATTTCATATTGATATGGTACAATATGTGAGTATAGTTAATTGTAATTTTGTGTTCGGGAATCTAGAATCTTTATAGGATCTGGTGTAACTTTGTGTATTGGTTCCTCCCTTAGAAAAATATGAATTAAACTTTTACCAAATATAGATTTGCAACACTTTGGAAAGCTAAATTCTGTCTTTTTGCCAAATTAGATGTCTGTGAGTGTATAGTAGATGTGGAAGATAAAAGAAGACCTGAGAGTGCCAATAATAGTAATGATGTTCTCACGTTGTTGAATGGCAGGTAAAAGACATTTACTTTACCTTTAGGAAAGTTACGTTTTGAAGTTGTCTCTGTTAAAATTTTTTATTAATTTGATAAACATGTAGGAATGAAACTGTGAAATGTCGTGTCAAAGACAACTACGCTTCTGAATTCATGTCTAAATGGCAATCAAACGGGTGCCATCTCATATACAAATCCGAACCTTTGTTTTGTGTAATGCGGTTTGTGAAAGTCGGAGAATATGAAGGTGTGTAACATAAAATAGTTCTGATATAATCATCATAAGATAACCAATATGTTCACTTTAAACTGCAAATGTTTATAGGTGCACCATGTATCGAAAACACATTGGCCTATTCGAAGATCTTTATAAAACCACAGTTCGAAGGACTGGAGCATCACCAGGCTATGTAAGATTTGATTATGTAAAAATAACTTTATACACTTTATATATGATTATGTATGATGTTAAAATAATTGTGTTTCATACACTTTATATATTTACAGGTCTGAGTTTGCTGGACGTTATTACATAAACCATGTGATGGAGCATTAACATGAGAGCTCAGGAACTCAATCATAAAGAATGGACTCAAAAATGAAGATACGGTGGCTTAATGAACTTTTTGTATATGCAAACTTTAGTATAATTTTGAATATTTATAGTACCAAATACAATGGTCTAAATAGAAGTACATTTATGGGTTGCTTAAAATATTATTTTAATGGTCTAAACAAAATTACATATTAGATTATCCCAAATTATTATATCAAGGTAATTAAAATTGACCGTAACAATTGTATTTAGCTCATTTAAAACTTTGTTACGGTCAATTTGGGCTTAAATTTTGTAAATGGACTTTAAAATTTCAATTAAACTTTAAAAATGGACTTTAAAATTTCAATTTATATTTTGCATATGTAAAGTAATACTATAAACATTTTATTATTTTAAAAAGTGAAAAAATAATATTTAATATGAAACTTAAAAAAAATAATATATATTTGAACATACGAACTACTATAAAAATTTTAAAAAAATAAACAAGTTTTTAAAATATAATAAAATTTAATTCAACATTTTATAGAATTTATTCAGTTTCTGCCCGCACAAGTGTGCGGGTAACTCTCCTAGTATATATATATTTTGATATATCGTTCGTCGACTCTGAATTTAAAATTTTGCTTTGGTCAGGGTCAAAATCTCACTATATATGATGAATTCTTTTTTTTTTTTTTTTTTTTTTTTTTTGAATGAATGCTAAATTTTATTCAAATAAAAAAAAACCTTTGTACAATAAATTACATCCTGAAGCAGATAGAGTTTGAAAGAATTGAACGAATCATATAAAAGAAATCTTAAAAACAAGCTCTACCCTAAAAACGCGACTGGAACCATACTATCTCTGATATATGATGTATTCAAAATCGTATGGTTTCGGTTTTCCTAGTAGTTTTGCATCAGCTAATTTGTAATCTAATAAACTAATTGATTCTATTCATTAGTGAATTATAGATTACACGTATGCCTATAATGATAATGTATACATAGGGGATCCCGGCATACATAGTTAGTCGGAACATTACTTATCTATATTACTCTTATTCGATCATAATTAAGCTTTGCGGTTTGTCAATGGGATCACATTAAACGTCACTGATTTGTTAAATTTTAAGGACGTAAGAGCAATTTTCAAGTTTCAACTAATAAAACGTGGTTACCGCTAAATCATGTTATCATTTGCGGTTCAGTCAGCAATTTTATTAATACTTTACAAGATCATCATAATTTAAGGTTTTCTAATAAAGAATGCTATATTTAAAAAAAAACAATTGCTGAAATGCAATCGATTTTCTAAAACAGTTTTGGTATTTAGCTAGCTAATCCGGATCACTACTGATCAAACAATGAAAAGTCTGAACAATATTTGTATGGTTTTACTTGATAAATACCAATGTACATATATGATTTTCGTTTTAACAATATTTGTATTTTTTTTCAATGTTTTATTAGTATCCATATAATCTTGATACAAATAACAAATGTTTAATTTGTTTTTTCATAGTTATACTTGTAGTTGTATATATCTTTGATCGGTTCTTTTTACCTCAAGAACCCTATAATTTTATTGAAAAATTATTCTCGTTTTACTATATAGTTGCCACAATTTGATTTGTTATACTATTTTTTTATAGAACTTTAATTATTAAATAGAAAACTGGTCGAATGAACTTCCTTTTCGTGTGATGTGTGACAGTGTGAGTCGAAAACGACGACCAACTCTATCAGGGAATCTTCCTTGGTCACTCTTTTTGCTAACGTACTAGGATATATCCCGTGCTTAAAGCACAAATCAACATTTTAAAATAATTTATAATATAATAATAAAAATTATTGTTTTATTTTATTTTTTTAATTATTTTGTTTGAGATAATATTTATTTTTAATCATTATGTAAATCTATTAGTCTATTTGAATATTAATTATTTTAGAATATTATAGGTATTTCATTTTTGACGTATTATTACAGTTTTATATTGTTTATTTGTTGTATTTGCATCATATTTTGTGAAATATAAAATAGTAATTTTAATATTATAATTGTGAGTAAATAAAATTATTAATTTATCATCTATATAAATTTAGTTTTACCAACCTGCCAATGTGGAAATTAAAACACATATTTTCATACATTGAGTAATATATCCCCGTTTTAAAAAATTCAAATCACAACATATGTAGAAAAAATATGCATCTTATTAATTATAAGTATTATATGAAAGTTCTAAACAATTTGTAAATAAAATAAAATAAAGATGATAGGAGAATCATAATTTGAAATCTTAACAAAATCTTCGAATTTAGTTATTAAAAATAACTTTATTGTATACTTGGATATAAAATCTTAGTTTTTAAAATTCTGATTAGTTTATATATATATTTTTTTAATAATTAGTAATTTCGTCCATAATTTATTAGAGAGAGAAAATATTTTTTTAGATTTTTTTACATTTTTTAATGTTTGATATGTGAGTGTTTTTTATTTTTAATTTAATTATATTTATTTAAATTAGTTAATTAAGCTTAATTAATTTTTTTCTAATGGCAATTGAATGTAATTTTTTACATATTTTAAGGTTAGTTTCATATTTGTACTTCTCAATTAATATAGTAGGATGCTTATACACTTGCACACATCATATATAAATTTCTTAATATATACCTTTTTGCAATATTTTAATGAAATTCATATTTTGAGTTAAATTTGAATCCAAATTTGCTTGATTTCTAAATGAAGTATGATCAGAGAATCTTTTTTTCTTGGGTTGGTTTACAGAAGAATATTCAGTTTGATACAAAAAACAATTAAAGAGAATCTAGAGTACAACTAGAAAATAATTTGTTTATCAAATTAAAATACATAAATTTTAACTCAAAACATGAATTGCATTAAATACATAATTTTTTATTAAATACATAAATTTATCTTTATCAAAATAATTTGTTGATATATAAATTCACCACATACAATATTCTTTTTTGTTTTTAGTTTATACTATATCACTTGCCTTCTTAAATTCTCAGGAGTACATGCCGATCACTAAAAATCACCAAAACCGTATATAAGATTCTCGTAGATTGCAAGTAGTTTATAAGATTCCATCTCTAATTAGATTAATATCTCTCTAGAATGATTGGTGAAGCCAGAATCAAAAGTCAACCCTAAACTCCTCCTCTTAGTCTTTTTATAGATGCACAAGAGACAATCTCTTTTCTTCGTGTCTCTCTTTCTCTCTCAGGTCTCTCAACATGTCGGGAGCTTTAACTTGCTCTGCGGCTGATCTTTCTCCCCTACTCGGCCCCAATGCCACCGCGGCGGCTGAATATATTTGCGGCCAATTAGGTACCGTAAACAATAAGTTTACTGATGCAGCCTATGCTATAGACAACACTTACCTCCTCTTCTCAGCTTATCTTGTATTTGCCATGCAGCTCGGTTTCGCTATGCTATGTGCTGGCTCTGTTAGAGCCAAGAATACGATGAACATCATGCTCACTAATGTCCTTGATGCTGCAGCCGGAGGACTCTTCTATTATCTCTTTGGTTATGCTTTTGCCTTTGGAGAATCCTCCAATGGATTCATTGGAAGACACAACTTTGGTCTTAAAGACTTTCCGACACTCACCTCAGATTACTCCTTCTTCCTCTACCAATGGGCGTTTGCAATCGCAGCCGCTGGAATCACTAGCGGTTCCATCGCGGAGAGGACTAAGTTTGTGGCCTACTTGATCTATTCTTCTTTTTTGACCGGCTTTGTTTACCCTGTCGTCTCTCACTGGTTCTGGTCTTCGGATGGATGGGCTAGTCCCTTCCGTTCAGAAGACCGTTTGTTTGGCACTGGAGCCATAGACTTTGCCGGCTCAGGTGTTGTTCACATGGTTGGTGGCATCGCAGGATTATGGGGTGCACTTATCGAAGGCCCTCGGATTGGCCGGTTCCCTGATGGTGGTCATGCTATTGCTCTGCGCGGTCACTCTGCCTCACTCGTCGTCTTAGGAACCTTCCTTCTCTGGTTTGGTTGGTATGGGTTCAACCCCGGTTCTTTCACCAAGATACTCATTCCTTACCATTCTGGTTCCAACTATGGCCAATGGAGCGGAATCGGCCGCACAGCGGTTACAACTACACTCTCGGGATGCACCGCGGCTCTAACCACACTCTTTGGAAAACGTCTCATATCAGGCCACTGGAACGTAACCGACGTTTGCAATGGGTTACTGGGTGGGTTTGCGGCGATAACCGCAGGTTGCTCCGTGGTAGATCCATGGGCAGCGATTGTATGTGGCTTCGTAGCTTCCCTCGTCCTTATTGGATGCAACAAGCTCGCAGAGCTTCTAAAGTACGATGATCCGCTAGAGGCTGCACAACTACATGGAGGGTGTGGTGCTTGGGGCTTGATATTCGTAGGACTCTTTGCAAAGGAGAAATATGTAAATGAGGTATATGGAGCGAGCCCGGGAAGGCACTACGGGCTATTGATGGGCGGGGGAGGGAAGCTATTGGGAGCACAATTGGTTCAAATAATTGTGATTGTTGGATGGGTTAGTGCCACAATGGGAACACTCTTCTTCATCCTCAAAAAACTTGATTTGCTTAGGATCTCGGAGCATGATGAAATGCAAGGAATGGATATAGCACGTCATGGTGGTTTTGCTTATATCTACCATGATAATGATGACGAGTCCATTCAGTTTCCTAGAGTGCCTGGATCTCCTATAGCCCGTGCACCTAACTCTCCAGCCGTCTGATTTTCAAGCTTTTTTGTAATTTTTATTACCCTTAAGTATTGTTGGGGTTTTGGATTCTTTACTTCGTTTTGTTTTGTTTTGACTTTTGAGTGATATATGTTGATGCTTCTTTTTCCCCATTATTCCGAATTGTGTTAATGCTTGACTTGCTAATATAATATTCGTTTCTATGTTCATAAAGTGCAGTTTTTGGTTTGAAATTGAAGATAATTGGCCGAAAATCATATGCATGTACAAGTTTTAGCTTTATCATCTTCAAACGTTTCCGATGAAAACATATATATTATATGCTATTATCAATGCATTGATACAAGATACTACCTACAATATATCTAAAGAACTCAAAAATCAAGACATGTTACCAGCAAATATATGTACATCACATGATTGCTACAAACCACTAAAGAAAATAAAAAAAGACGCTGAAGAGCATTGATATATAAAAGATGAAATGTTTTAGAATCTTAATTTATATATAAGAAAATGATGAAAGAAGTTATGTTTTCATTGGTGGTTGGAATTTTGAGAACTAGATCCCAAGCGTAAGTTGAGACACATTACACACAAAAAAGATAGCAATTAAGCTTGATCTATTTAACATTTCTTGATTAGGCAGTCTTTACTTTGTTATGAACCATTTATGGATGTGCAGTGTTTTTGTCTATATACTCAGAACCATAAATGTCTATACACGTGTGTTTATACTTACTGATTTGCAAAAAGAAGCAAATGTGGGGGAAGCTTCACATGGGTTTCACCGAAGCAATAGGTTTAGTAAACAGAGACGTTATTCCCATTTTCCATTCCCATATGAGGAAAAGAAGAATCTCGTAGTTGAGGATGCCATGATGGTAAAGAGTCTCTACAACGGTTGCTTTCACGAAACAGCCAATTTTGTAATCAGGCGCAACAGCTTAGGAGTTGCTTTACTCATTGATCCAAATATTCAATCTGCCTACTTTTTTTGTATACTGATATATTGTGAGTTATCCGCCACAATCTTTTGAGAAGTGAGCCACTTACCACGGCTTTCAGAATTTTTTTTTGTTCACGGGTTAGGATAGAGGCGTCTTCCCAGTTCCCATACTAGTCAGCGATCATTTGAGCGGCCAATCATTTCGTTGTCTTTTCCATGAAGATCAGAAGATGATTCTGATGACAACATGTTGTTGTCAACGTATCATTTTTAAAAATTATGTTTCTAAATCATATATGTTAAAAAAATAAATTTTGATCAATCCAGAAAAAATAAAAATGTTTAAAAAAATTCCAGAAAAATGCTCAAATTTGATTGTTACAAAGGTTTCATTTTAATACATATTTATCATAACATGTAATAAAGATAATCAGATACAAAGGGTTTCTTTTCAAAAAAAATAAAGTAGAAGCAATCTCAAATTTATCTTTAGTCAATGACTACAACTCTACAAGTCTACAACTATGAACTATCTCTCTTATTATAGTGAATGACACAATGAATAATATTTATCACTTTGATATTTTCTGTTATCTTAAGTTATTTGCTTTTTCTTAATAAATATGTAAAATTTCAACTTTATATTTGGTATCAATATAATTTTGGGATAAATACTTTATGAAATCAAATAAAAATATAAAGGACATTTAGCAATATAAAAAATAGAAAAGATGGCCCAATCTCCACTCCTAACGGGCCTTTATAATGAAGGTGCCGGATGTTACTTAAGGGTGCCCTAAACCCTCAAAAACTAAAAACACATCTTTCTCTCTCACGCAGTGATGAATAGAGGTTGGGGACAGGGGATGATGAGGCAGCCGATGATGCCCCATGACTTTTTGGCAGAGATGGAATATTCAGAATCCTCGATGGATACGTCGATGGACGTCGATGATGACTACAACGAGTCCATGGATATGTTAAGCGAGGGTAGAGGATTTGGATTTTTATCCACCGAGTGGAGGCTAAATGACTCCAAGTTCTTCAACAAATTTGAGGATGATTTTGACGACTCCGATATCAATTGATTTGTATTATTTCTCTCACCTTTATCGTCTCTTTGGGGTTTTTCTTTTTATCTTTTAACCGTAACTTTTTATCATTAGAGACAATTGTTATAGGGATTCTCTGTTCGTGCTTTAGAAAATTATAAACCCTTGTCACTCAGTTTGATTGATTTGCTATATTCACTCTCGTGTTTTTATTGTTCCTATATTTTTATATATGGTTTTCGTGATGAAGATATGGTTAGAATTATTACATGGGATCCGAGATCTTATCCCGGACATGCTCCAACCCAATCTATAAATATGATATCCAGTGGCCGGAATGAAATCTCAGATCTGTGGAAACCATCATGATATTGCACAATGATGACTGGAAAAACTATTAATGTTTGTTTAGAGTAGTCTTTGTTTCCCTTTTTCTTCTTCTTCTTTTTTTTTCTATAAAAAAGGATCACAAAATACTATGGAAAGTTACACATCGTTTTGTGGGTTATTCTCTTGGCCCGAGTTCAGGCAGCACTCTCTCCATATTAAATCCTACTATAGTGTATACCTTCGTTCTGTTAACAAAAAATAACTGCATGAAAATTCTATCATAGAATTTCATGCTTGGTCGACTTTCGAGAAAGAAACTATATAATATATTGAGAAATTTCTAAGCCAGGTTGGTTAGTATGTAAGACTATCAATTTTTTTCATGATTAGTTAATGTATGGTATGGGTAAGGTTTATTGTATATTTCTACCATACTTGTATATTTGTCTTAAACATACGATCAAGTACTTAAAACTTGAATGTCAATCGTAGTTAATGAATTCAGTGATGATATCAATACAATAAAAACTAGGGGTTATTGGTTTAGGATTTAGAAAGAATTTTAATGACTTTAAAAGTTATGTAAAATATGTTGTTATTCAATCAAGACTTTGTAAAACTCTTTAATAATTCGGTGTTATTGGTTGTGGATTTGTAAAAAGTTATCTAAAATCTTGATAAATCTAGTGTTATTGGATTAAGAGTTTTATAAAGTCATTAAAAGTTTTATGATATTCAAGTAAAACAAAAGAATCTTGGATTGTTAATGAATTCAAATTTTATGTTATTGGTTTAGGATTTTATATCATTTCCTTCATAACAAAAGTCATGAAAACTAGATTTTGAAAGATTTTATAAAATATTTTACAAGATTAGGAAAAACAAATCAGCAAGATTTAAAAAACTTCCTAAACAATCTCTTATAGAATCCTTCATTTTTACTTTCTAATTTTCTATGATTTTAAAAATCAGCAAGATTTTTAAAAACATAGGCCCTGATTGGTAACGGCTGTTACTTGTGGCTGTAGATGCTTTGACTATAAAGACTTTGCTGTAGAGACTTTTGCTGTAGAAACTTTAACTGTTAAAACTTTAATGGCTGTTGTTTTTATTGTATGTTTTTTATAAATATAAATTATGCTAAGAATA
Source organism: Camelina sativa (assembly GCF_000633955.1). Classification (NCBI taxonomy): domain Eukaryota; kingdom Viridiplantae; phylum Streptophyta; class Magnoliopsida; order Brassicales; family Brassicaceae; genus Camelina; species Camelina sativa. The sequence goes on along the minus strand of NC_025699.1, from coordinate 16,484,022 downwards.
AATTTATGTGGCAACATAATGAATTTTATTTAAAAAAAAAATTAAAATACAAAAACTCATAAAGAATGAATAGATAAATATTTTCAACAAATTAAAACATATAAAGATATGACATAATTGATTATGTGTTATAATGGTTTTTGATGCAAAAATAAGTTTGAAAAATGGATCTCAAAATAATAGAAATAAAAAATCTATTTTTAATGAATTATAATATATTTGTGATAAATTATACATAGATTGAAAATGAATGTTTTAATCAGCATGGATAATAAGAAAGAGAAAAATAAATACAGTTTTATTATTATTTATTTTTTTTCAGCCAAAAAAGTCTCACATTTGTGACTTAAAAAAATTGTACGTACAAACTAAAATAGTGGGCAGTTAGACTTTTAAGACTTTTAAAAATAATTAAGCAGTAAAAGCATGATTGGTAAAATTTTGGCTTTTAAAACTTTAAATTAATTTTAAAGTCTTAAAAATCTCTCCCAATCAGAGCCATAAAGTCATTAAAACTCTTTCTGAATCCTAAACTAATACCTCCCCCTAAATGTGTTTCTCTCCAGTGTTGACACCTTAGCTTTTTGGTTGAAGGTGTAGTTGACACATCAGTTAAAACAGTTAGTCAATCAAATTATAAGGATTAATACAGCTCAATATTTTTCACATCATTTTTTCTAATTTCTGTTATGGGCCCAACCCAATTACAATAGTGTCAAAGAAAAACAATAAAAGAACCCAAATTAACATGTGTATGGCAACTGACGAAGGTGACATACACATTATGGCAACTGACAAAGGTGACGATTAAGGGACACAAGGTTCTTTAAACATCTTGGCTACGTATGATTTGTAATCTAACTTCATTCTGGCAGTTTATTTTATTCTAAATAACAATCCGCATTATGTGCAGAATAAAATAGTTAATAAATAATTTTATATATACAAAATCTATAATATTTATCGGTAAAAATTATCATTTGGGATCTAAAATTTATTTGTGTAGTATATATTTTTTAGTTTTATTTGAATACAAAAAAATTCTTGTATAATAATTAAGATTTAACTTATGTAAATTATTATAATATGAATTTTATATTATCTCACCATATGAATCAAAAGTTCTTAAAATTTTATGGAAATGTAAGTAAGTGATACAATTAAGTTATAAAAAAAATAAAAGAATTAAATTTTGGGTGTCATTTAAAAAAAATATACAGTGGTATGTAAATAGAAATACTATTAAAAACTGAGGACAAATAAATAAATCATTTCTCGAGCTTTGTGAGCGCAACATGTCGGTATTTTTTTTGTTTTTGTGAGAAAACATATACATATAAGAGATATGAACCAAACTAGAGTAATCTCTCAAGCGTGATTAGAGGATAAACTTTATTTCTGAAGCATACATAAACTAGAGTAAATTACTTACGTATTATCAAACAAAAATTCTCATATGTCTATCTTATTGCTTATGCATTTACTATGTGATTCATTTTCACAGTGATTATTGCAGTGTTTGAATTTTGGCGTGTGATAACAAATGTTTCTTGCCTCTCAAGATTTACATATAAGAACATCCACTGGCGGATCCAGGAAGAAAAATAATATGGGGCACAAAAATTATATTTATTTTTAAAAAATTGAAAACCAAATATTTTAATTTAAGAAAACTAATGACAAATTAAACAATGTTTAAACAATGAGAAATGACAAATTAATAATGTTTAAGATCGAAAACCAAATGTTTTAATTTAAGAAAACTAAATCATCTATATCTTTTAAAATAACTTTGACAATTAACATAATCCTTATAAATGTTGTATACAGTTTAACATAAGTATAATATTTAAATAATAACACAAAACCAAACTAAAGTAAAAATATGTATATTTACTTTGACATATATGGACTTGTTATAAAAAAGAATAGATAATTTACAAAAGGAAACAAACAAATAATAACGTAACAACAACACAAACTATATAAACTTAGATGATTAAATTTGTAAACTACAAAAATACACCACAAAATAACACTACACTAATATATCTTCAATAATAGGAGAAAAAAACATAGCATATAGTAGAGTTAAGCCAATTATACGAGTAATGATTGTAATAACAAATACTACGGAGTTACAAACCATTGTAGGTTTTTTACGGTTCATTTTTATATCTTAGCATTGTGTAAACCTTAATTTTCATGATTAATATAATTTTAAAAAATTAAAAATCATACTTTGAATATCAAATGTATTTCAAAATGTATAGAATAACATCCCGCGGCATCGCGCGGATCTAACCTAGTATCACCAAATTCACATCCTCACGTCAAAAACTTAGTCAATGAATACTTTTCAGAATGCTGATTTTCTCAAACCCGTACGTGTTTCATTACTAAGTAAATATTGTCTCTCCGATCTTAACTCAAACCAAAATCCATATATCAGTCTTCACACAACAAAACATTAACTTATTTATTCAGAACTTTTTCTTTGAACACGGAGTATGGATATCTAAAAACTTTAGAAACAGCCATACCATCTCAAATTCCACAGAACGTAAATGCATGTGATCTCCCGTCCGTAGGTTTTCCAAGGTAAGTCAAAGGTGTAGACTACGAGTATGAAAGGCAAGACCAAGAAAATAACTATTCAGTGTACACCCCTCATTATGCAGCAGAAACAAAAACAAATTTAAAAAATTCATTATACAAGTAGTAACCTAAATTTTGGCTCGTTCGTGGCCAAGAGTTTTTTTCATCCCGTAAATTTTCATACACTATGTTGTGTCCAAGAAATCTAAGTATATTTTAATAAAAGTAATAAACCGAAGGATCACTGATTTGGATTTATTTAGCTACTTTTAAATTTTAGGGAATTTCTAGATTTATAAAATTATTTCAACAAATTCTGCAGAATCTTTAGTGGTGATTAGTTGAATTTCAAAGCACTCGAGAAGGATAAAAATAAAATACAAAAATAAAAATGATTTCGTAAAACTAAAAGTTGTTTCTAGAATAACATATCTCAACGATTTTCTTGAAAAATATGTTTTAGAATGAAATGTATACTCTGCTTTGTTCTTCCATAATTAAGAACTTGTTGCAAACCAAAAGAAACAATATTCTCAAAGTTTCTTAATTTATAAAATCCAAGCATATCTTGTTCTTTTAGTGATCCTATTAAAAAGAGAAAAAAAAAAGGAAACTGAAAGCTCCAACAACCCACTTCACTTGGTTTTATTATGAGATTTAAGTCAAACGTCCTGTATGCCACTATCAATAATTATTTAAAAAGTATCAGCCAAAAAACGCATTATAGTTTCTCCTTTTCTATTATCGAGAATATTAAGGAGATTTGAGAGACCATAAATAATAGCTTACTTCTTGCATATATCACCGTTGAGAACCATTAATGATAGCACCATTCCACATAGGTGTATCAATTGTTGTTCTCCGATCAATAGAATACACTATTTCCTTTGTTGTTTTTGTGTACCAAGGTATTGATCACCACCACGATTTGTTTGGAAAACACTTTGTTCATCACAAGTTTCATCTAGAGGAAACTCATCTGAACGATACTGCCGACAAAGATAATTATGCATTGCAACATTTGTTGTATACATCTCTTTTTTTGTTGGATACATATTTCTTTTTTTTGTGGTTAAGTGTTTGTATATATATCTTCTCTTGAAAAGAAGTGCAAATTTGAATATCATAAATCTCGACCTAAAAATACCAAAGATTCTTTCGATAACATTTCTCAACGAAGCATGACAGTGGTTGAATTTTTCATTGTTTTTTGGGATCACTATCTCCACCAGTAACTTCTTTGAGATGATAGCTTGTAGTCCCAAATGGAGCAAGAAAATTGCGTCTGTTTGCAAATTTCACAATCGATGGGTTTAGAAAGCCCAGTACACAAAGCCTTTTAAAAGTTTTAGTATTAGAATAAATAAATATTGTTAGAAATTTTAAAATATATATTTTTATCATATTTTATATTTAAAACAATATGCATCAAATTAATAATCAGAATTATAAGTCAGTAAAATAAAACTGATAAGTAAATAGTAGTATTTGGAATTTTAGTTTTGGTTTAATCAGTCATTTAAACTTATAAGTAATTAATTTTAAAATGTATATTTAAAATTGTAAAAGAATATTTAATTTTTTTAATAAAAATATTTGTCATTTTTTAAAATACATCATTTTAATTCTATAATAGTTATTAGAGTTTAATATCTACATAAAACTTGTTTTTTGAAAAATCAAAAAGTATATATAAAATATTCATTTTTTGTTTATTTTAACATCTACATAATTTTTTTGTTAAAAACATCTACTTAATTTTACATAAACCATTTTTACAATAGAAAATTGTACGTCACATATACATATACAAACTTGTACATCATATTTGTTTGTGCATACTATACAAGCCACATATGTAACAAAAGATGAACCAAAAACAATCAAAAATAACATCAGCTACGATGTGTTTTATTATTAGGAAGAAAATACAAGAAAAAATATCAAACTCAGAATAAAAGCACAAAAATGCAGAAAAAATGCAGAAAATATCATTCAAAATCGAGAAAAAACCAATCAACTAAAAAATGAAATCCTCAAGCGTCTCATAATTCTTCCTCTCTCAACTCCAAGGCTTACACACACATAGTCATACTCACAAATCCGGCTTTCATACCGCACTGGTAAACTAATTAGTAGCCCTGGGCGTTCGGTTTAACCAGGTTATTCGGGTCGGGTTAATCAGTTTAAAGAAAATTCGGTTTTTAAAAAATTCTACCAATTAGACCCGAAATAAAATTCGGTTCGGGTCGGTTCGGAAGTCGGTTTATTCGGGTCGGTTATTGGCTAAAATTTATATTCCAAAATTGAACCGAATTGTTTTTTCTTCGGTTTATTCGGTTTCTATTTTGGTTTACATATTAAAAATATGAAAATTTACTCTATGAAAAAATCAAAATCCACTAAAAACCCATTACAAATACAATATTAGGCCCAAAATATAATTAACAAAAATCCAACATACAATTAACAAAAGAGAAATTTATGGAAAATGCCATGAACAGTGACCAACTTTCTCCTCAATGCCACTTCCGATTTTTCCTTCTCCCACCTGCCACACGGTCGCTACAGAAAGACGCTCCGATTGATCTATCGTTAAAAAATAAAGAAAACAATTTTAATTAAACAAAACTATATTTTAATCACTTCGGAAACTACACCCACCCCTTCGTCTTCTCTTCGAAAGAACATCGTCTTCTCTTCTCTTCTCAGAATTCTCTTTCTTCTTCGTCTCCTCTTTCTCGGCGAACACCCAGTGTCATGATGAACTTAATACAGTCACTCCTACGGCCGAATCCTCCGCCGCTGCCGCCTCCAGCCACCGAAGTCGGCAAGACAGAGGAACATCCTTCCGAACCCGACCCTTGGTACTTGAGATAACTTTTGCGTTTATTATTTTACTTTTAAAGAAGATCGAAAAACCTAAGTTCTCGTCTTTCTCGTTTTAGTCTGCGTGGACAAGATTCAGTGAATTTAAGCGAGGTAGAGACAATGGCCGATACCGCCTCTTCCAGGTTTGTTTGTGTTTATTGGTTCGAATTCTCATAGCCGCCTATTTCGTTAAAATTGTTGATAGACCTAATTGTTGATAGACCTATTTCGGACGATAGACCAAATTGTTGATAGACCTAATTGTAGATCCGTTAAATATTGTCCACCAAAGTTAGAAATTCGGACGATAGACCAAATTGTCGGGAGACCTAATTGTAGATCCGTTCAATCTTGTCCACCAAAGTTTTCAATTCGCCCGATGGACCAAATTTTTGAGAGACCTATTTGTTGATCCGTTTAATCTTGTCCACCCACTGTTTTCATCAAGATAGACCATTCTCCACCTTCGTTTTTTAACACCAATTCGTCTTCTGACCTTTGGTCTATCCGTCTTGTTTTGTCACCCCACTGTTTTCCTCTTTATCGTTTCGCTCTACTCGTGGTAAACTTCACATTGTTTACATTATGCAGGTCTGCTGACAACGAAAGCGCCGAACTTGTAATACATATGGTGGACCAGACCATACAGACTAGGTAGATGTCCACTATAAGATGGACCATTTCCAACTTTCTTATCTTTCTGTCTACCGTTACCTGTCCCCCAAATTAACTTACGTCCCTCCTTATTATGCCTCCAATGCAGGTCTGATGACCACGATGGAACTGGGTCTGTTATGCCTTCGGAGGCGCAGTTTGTACCTTGTGTCGCCACTGATGTGCAAACGGTGGACCAGACCAGACAGACAAGGTAGATGTCCACTATAAGATGGACCATCTCCAATCTTCTAACCTTTT
>NC_025699.1:16460372-16476630 GCF_000633955.1 Camelina sativa | reverse complement strand
TCGTTATTATGCCTCCAATGCAGGTCTGATGACCACGATGGAACTGGGTCTGTTATGCCTTCGGAGGCGCAGTTTGTACCTTGTGTCGCCACTGATGTGCAAACGGTGGACCAGACCAGACAGACAAGGTAGATGTCCACTATAAGATGGACCATCTCCAATCTTCTAACCTTTTGTCTACCGTAAACTGTCCACCAAATTTACTTACGTTGGTCGTTATTATGCCTCCAATGCAGGTCTGATGACCACGATGGAACTGGGTCTGTTATGCCTTCGGAGGCGCAGTTTGTACCTTGTGTCGCCACTGATGTGCAAACGGTGGACCAGACCAGACAGACAAGGTAGATGTCCACTATAAGATGGACCATCTCCAATCTTCTAACCTTTTTTCTACCGTAAAATGTCCACCAAATTTACTTATGTTGGTCGTTATTATGCCTCGAATGCAGGTCTGATGCCTACGATGGAACTGGGTCTGTTATGCCTACGATGGAGCAGTTTGTACCTTGTGGTGACACTGACGGGCCAATGGTGGACCAGACCAGACAGACAAGGTAGATGTCCACTCTAAGATGGACCATTCCAATTTTTTATCTTGATGTCTACCGTTAACTGTCCACCAAATGTTTGATGAACATTTTTGTGTCTACCTCGCTTAGCAGGATGGGTGAAGTGTTCGAGGACAATAGTAATCCCTTGCCTGCGGAAGCTACTCAAGATATTGACGCCTCCTTACTCCCTCCTAGGTTATTTGCGACTAATCGCTATCCTGCTACAGGTCGCATCAATTCATACTCAAAGCCAGAGTATCTGCTGGACATTGTTGAAGTTTTTCAGGGAACTCCGGAGTTTCAATGGTTGAAAGCATCTCCCTTTGGACATCTGTTTCAACTACCGGTCCGCAAAAGCTCACTGTCTGGTAAACTTGTCCACCAGATTCTCTGTCGGTCCCTTGTAACCCGCAAGCTACACGAGATGTGGTTTGTTTTTGGCGGACAACCTATTCGATTTTCCCTCCGTGAGTTTGGTCTCCTCACAGGCCTAAAATGTACACCTTACCCTTCTGAGTTAGAGACGAAAAAGTTGCAAACACCAGACGAAGGCTGTCAGCCTTACTGGTATACTCTGGTTGGTCCAAAAGACTCGTACTCAATCCGTGACATTGTTAGCATGTTGAAGCGGGATAAGTTGCTGCCGCAAGAAAAAAGAATGGACGGCCAACGTAGGATACGACTTGCACTCATTGTTATAGTAGAAGGTATACTTGTTTGCGACTCCTCAAAGGTTAGAGCATCAAAGGAAGTAGCAGAGATGCTGAAAGACTTGCAGGCCTTTGTCAACTACCCATGGGGAAGGAAATCCTTTGAACGGACGATAGAGACGGTTATGGTTGGCAAATTCAACCGCACTCCTGATGTCTTACGCAAAAAGCTGATGCGGTCCCATACTGCCACACATGGCTTCACCCTTTCTTTCCAGTTGTTGATCTTAAATGCTATCCCCATGTTGGAGACTTATCTTCCTGACGCTGATGATGAGCTCAATTTTACGGACCGCTCTGTTCAACATCTTACAAAGCTGAGGTCATTCCACAATTCTAACATCCTCAAAACAGAAATGGCAACAACTGTAAGTTCTACTGTATTTTATCCACACAGCGTAAATAGTTAGATACTCTATTTATGTTCTCTTATGTCATCTCATTTTTACGTTTTCATAAACAGCTTGATGTCGAATGGATTATGCACTCAAACGACGCAGTAGACAGAATGGCAATTTCTTGGAATGACGAGGTGGAAGATCAGCGAGTTGATTACATTTGCCAAAAAATCAAGGACGGCCACGAGTTTAAGCTGGATGTCTGGCACGGAGGACTGGCGACTCTCCCACTTATGGGTATAGTACACGATGGACCTAGCCAGCCGGTGCAACTACCTTCCAAAGCGTCAACTAAGTCTACTATTCCGAATACCACAAGACAAAACAAAGGCAAACGGAAACCGAGTGCGTCTGTGGGAGAAGAAAATGTTCCTCTTCATTCTTACACTGCAAATGAACTTCTACTTGAGGTTGACCGGAGAAACAATGAACATTTATCCAAAATTCAGCAGATGTTGGCTGTTGAGAAAAGTCTCTTAAAGGTCGAGATTTATGATGATATACTCTGCACTTTGCGGAGAAAAGGGGTTTTCTGTAGCTCACCACCTACCAATGATCCAAACTCGGTGTACAAGTTCAACCACTCAAGATGGGATAGTTACGGGATGGACATCCAAAACATTATCACAAATATCAACAAGGAGAACGAAGACGCAGAGGTTAGCAAATAGGGATATAGTACATCTAGTAACTATATGTCCTTACCGCTTTTTACTCTCCATGCCTAACTTGTGTTAACATGATCTGCCATCGTAATTAGGAGGGAAATGATGGTAGAAATGAAGACGCTCACATCCAAGATAATGTTGATCTGGGCAACTCCTCTACGGATGAGGTTTAACATAATAACAAATGCATTATTTTTCTTATTTAACATATTTACAGCCTAAATCCAGTACAATTATCTACTCATCAGGAGGAAGCTGCATCAGCTGATGAAGAGGACAACGCAACGGAATCACTAGTTCCGGATCAACATGAGGTAGTTTTTCTCTTGTTCTTTCTTTGACCTGATGGACGAGTTTATAAATGTTGCGTAACTTCCTTGTTTTCGACAGGACTCTGACTGGACACCTGATTGGACACCTGATGATCAGCCTGAGAACCAGGTTCTTTCTAACCAACCCGGTGATACACATGAGCCACCACACATCGACATAGTGAATCAGGTAAATATTAAATGGACAAATATTGCTGTTAAACAAAACTTGTCCACTCATGTACTTATGTCCACCGGATTTTAAGGAGCATGGTACGATTGACTCTTCCGGGGACGAGGAAACACACATGTCCCGCGGTGACCATTCTGAAGCTGAGGAAGAGATTGTCTCTCAGCAGGAGGACATTAATGCAGCTGATGGACATGTAGATAGAGATGCAGATGGAGATGCCAGTGGAGATACAGATGGACATGCAGATGAAGATGCAGATGGAGATGGACAGGCTTTACATGTGTGTCCTAATGAAACCAATGTATCTGTTGTTGAGGTATGATTGATGGACATTAAATTATTAATGTGTATCATTATCTACCTTGCTTCCTTCCTGATGGCAATGGAATTTTACAGGTACCCACCAAAGCTAGTAGGAAACGTCGTAACCCAATTGCCGACCAATATCTTACTCCACTCCCGCCGAAAAGAAGTAGGACAGTTCCTAGGCGTTATGGACAGTGCTCTACTACCCCGAGGGGACAACAAGCATCAGAATCAAGCTCAGATGAGGATGTTTTCCTGTCTCTTAAACCCGTCAGACCATCAGTACAGTGGAAGTTTCTCGCTCAGCTAAAAGCATACGCCAAAAAGTATTGTCCACCCTCGTTCTTTTTTTGTCTACCTTTCCCATATGTCTATATTGGACAAATTCTAAATATGGACATGATCATATTTTGCAGAGAGTACAATATTGATGGTATCAAGGTCAAGCGCAGTTTCTTCAAAGAGTTATACACGCCAAAACACTGGGTGGATACACCTGTAAGTTACTTCCGACCTTTCAAAGAGTTTGGCATCATTTATATTTATATTAGTAATGGAGAAATAAATGATTATTGCAGCACATGGAAGCAATGCTCAGCCTTATCTGGAGGCGTTACGGGGATAAGTTTCGGGAGTCCAGAGTAGCTGTCCTTGACACATGGTTCTCCAGCATGTTAACCACTGACTTAAGGCGTTACCAGAATTGCAAACATAAGGATACCTTCGCCTGGAACAGCATTATTAAAAACTATGTCAGAGGGGATGTCCCTAACCGATCGGACAGACTGGCATGGTACACCGACGTTGATACAGTCTACGTACCTATGAATTGGGGGAAACGCCACTGGGTCGCAGTAGCTATTAACCTGAAAAAGTCCCATGTCTATGTCCTTGATCCGTTAATTGTCAACAATGGTCCGAAGAAGGTCCCTGGCCTTATGAAGCCTTTCATGGATTTGCTCCCAGTCATTGTCAAGACTTTGGTCGACCACGAGACGACGGACATCCCTCTGCCACACGTCTTTAGTATGTCGAGGTTGGAGAATGTTTACCAGAATGAAAGGACCGGCGACTGTGGTCCTCTCACCTGTAAGTTCATCGAGCTCCATGCCCAAGGAATACTGCCGGATCCGGAATCCCTTACCGAAGAACTGGTGGACCAATTTCGGATGTCTTACGCTGTAGATGTCTACCAGGAGTTTGTTGTCTCCTTATAAGGCAACAAATCTTTTGTTTCCTTTCCTAATGACAATATCTATTACCTTTCCCTACCTTTTGTACTATTCGTACTTCCTTGTCCTTTTGTAACTTATTTTAATTAGGACCCGGATATTTATGTGAACAAGTGGGTGGAAACCCAATGTAGGCGTCTCTCTTTCTTTATGTTCACGTGGGGGTGATACCTACTTTATCTCTTCTCTATGCTTTCTACAGTTGCGGCACATCACTGAAGTGTTTGTTGCGTGTTCACAGTTAAACATCTGACAGTCCCTTTTTAATATTTAAAAGTCAAACTAATATTATTTTGTCCATTATACCCTTAATAATTGTCATTAAAAGGGGAACATCTCCCTTCTATACCACCATGACCCTTCTACGAATTCTTTCGCCTTCTTGTCTTCAAACTCACCAAAATTGATTAGAAAAAAATGGGTCATCAGTATAGTTATTCTCAACCTTCATCTTCTTCCGAGTCATCTAATGGGTTTCAGTTTCAACCCTCGGCTACTCGGTCTCCGCCATCTCCTTCATCTGCTTCATCTATTCGGTCTCGACGTTACGGAGATCCTACCTATGGCATACCTAAGAAGTGCATTTGTGGTAGTCATCTTAAAACGGGAACTAGAACCGAGGAACCAGGCATTGGACGTATTGTCTATGAATGCAAAAGGAGTGGTGTAAGTTTTTAACTTTTTAGAATATTATACTTGAGATCTCCATCTGTCACTCTTTATTTTGTCCATTGCCACTTTATGAACCCTAATCCAACTTCTTCTTCTCGCAAGACTGGTGGACATCATTACAGCAAGTGGTGGGACAAAGCCATTATGGAGGAGATACACGACATCAAGGCAAGGTTCTCGGAGACAGATGACCGTATGCTGCGGTTCATAACTTACACAGATGAGGGTGAAAGATGTGACCCTCGCTCGGTCCTGACTCGTGTCAAGGCTAATGCCGAACAGATCGACATTCTCCAGGAGATGGTCGCAGAGTTAAGTGCTGGGTTAACGGACTTCAGGTCTCATGTTCAGCGATTCCCACCTCCTACCACACACCCGAAACGCAACCGGCCAACATATGCTTTTGTCTTCTACACTTTCATTTCTTTCCTTGTCCTTTCCCTCGCAGTTTGGTTTTCCATAAACAAATTTGGAAACTGAGTATCTCTGGCGAAATGTCAATCCAATGCGGTGGACATGAAACTATGTCTTTTGTTGTCTCCCCCGACTATGTCTATCCTTTTGTTTTACTCGCAATATTGTATTGCTTTGCGGTTTTAGTACTGGAGGGACATGTATGCGAATTTTTAATTGTCTATCTGAAATCTGGTTGCAACTTATGTAGGTGTTTAGCTCTTATATCTGTGGTACCGATAGACATAATAAACCCGATAGACATTACAAAGTCAATAGACATTACAATACAATTCCGATGGAAGATATAAAACCAAAATACATAACTAACGATAGACATAATAATGACATTACAAATGGAATAGCAATTAATAGTCCGACTTGTCTACCGAGGCTACAAGTAGACATAATACAACCGATAAAGGATAACAAACATAATACAACCGATAAAGGATAAGAAACAGACCCTTATTAAAGATATTACTAACGATGGACATAATAATGACATTACAGTACCGATAGACATAATAAACCCGATAGTGATATTACAAAGTCAATAGACATTACATTACAATTCCGATGGAAGATATAAAACCAAAATACATTACTAACGATAGACATAATAATGACATTACAAATGGAATAGCAATTAATAGTTCGACTTGTCTACCGAGGCTAAAAGTAGACATAATACAACCGATAAAGGATAACAAACAAAAAGGAGTAATGCCAGCTTACATTCATAGAAGCCCACCTGCAAAATAGTTGATTAGCCTCTGTTGAACTCAACAATCAACAATGTTTCAGTCTCTAAAAGGTAATACCCATCCCAAACACAAACACGAGATACCATCTACAAAAAACATCCCGACTTTGGAACCGCTCCTTCAAATCAACTGCGAGCAGGTTTTCCTGTTGTGTCCCACTCCAAAACATCTTCCACACTTGCTTTGTGTCTTCCTCTTTTTCCTCTTTTTACATAAAAAATTATGTCATTAGATCACTTAAAAAAAAAAACACAGACAAAGTTATCACTCATCAGAAACTTACTTTATGTTTTTCACCTTGTGACGGTATCCTTTTCTTCTTCGGCCTCCCACCACTGCGTTTTGTTTGAGGTGGATCAACAGCCTCTTCAGTTACAGCCTCTAGAATATGACTATCCCTTTCTTTTGGTACTGGCATAATTATTTGTGAATATTTTTTCCTCCACGGCTCAACAAAGTAGAATTCCCCAATGAGGCTGTAAATATCAATTTGCAGCACTCCTCTCGCAGCTAAAGCGTGACAACAAGGCACCTTTAATACATCAAAGACACGACAAGTGCAAGTTTTATTCTGCAAGTCCACCGTGAAAGCAAGGCCGCTTCCATCATTGACTTGGTAAATCCACTCGCTGGCTGATAGCACCCGGCAGTCGACCGCTTTTTCCAGGTGATCAATCAGTATTTCTTCTATTTCCGGGGTGCATCGTGTTTTGGTTTTATTTGCCTTTGTCCTCCTACAATAAAACCACCTCATCAACATAGCTCGTATGAACTCCACCATCGACACAATCGGGTAATCAACAGCAGTTTGCATTGCTGCATTCAGCGACTCAGAAATGTTGCTACTCATTATATTGTAACGATCTCCGGGGAAGTGAGAAAGTGTCCAGTGTGGTAGTCCAATTTCTGTGAGATACGTAGCACACGCAGGTCTACGATTCTCTATTTCTCTCCACCAGTAACGGAAATCGCCAACTGTATATGCCCTTGCAGCTTTAGAAACAACTGTAGCCAAACCTTCACAATAAAGTTGTGCTTCACATTTCTAAATAAATGAACAGAACATGCCCCATGCTGCGCCAAAGGATACACTCTCCGTAGGCCTGCATATATTGATGCATGTCTGTCAGAGACAAAGACTAAGCCTTCTTCATCTGGTACAAATTTTTTCAGATTTTCAAAGAACCAAACCCATCCTCCTTCATTTTCCCCATCAACAACTCCAAATGCCAAGGGGAAAATTTGCATATCACCATCTTGTCCACTCGCTGCAACCAAGCAACCTTTATACTTCCCTTTCATTGCAGTGCCATCAATTACAACCACTTTCCTCAAATATTGATAACCAGCTACGCAAGCACCGAAAGCAAAAAACAGGTACTTGAACAATGCGTTCCCTTTTTTGTCCACCGTATTGTGCATTGCAGTCAACGTCCCTGGGTTCGTTGACTTCAGTAGGTGCAAGTATGTCGATAGAAACCGATAATTGTCTTCTTCATTCCCTCTGGCTTGCTCCATGGCCAGCTCTTTCGCATTCCAAGCCTTCGTATACGAAATTGTCACGTGTAATTCAGACAAAACAATATTAGGGAGCTCGCATGCTCTTGGTCCTTTCTTGCCATTTGCGAATTTGGCCTTTAGCAAATCTGCCAATATTTTAGCAGTTGCTTTCTCTCCATATCTCGACCTTGCCCCGACATCACAACTGTGCTTCAATGTCAATGTCTTTATTTCCAAGTTAGACGAATTGGCATGGGTTGTTGCATACACTCCCCAGCCACAGTTCTTGTCTACGCAATTCGCTATAACTCTGCCTGGATCAGACTTACTTATTTGGAAACTAAACAGCCTTGTCATCGCATATAGGGACAGCATTTTATGCATCTCCTTTTTGTTTGCAAATATTCGCCCCACATAAAGACCGTCGCTCGCCATTTTAAGATCCATATTTCTTTCTTCCTCTGGGGCTCCTCTCATATTGTCATGCACTGGAGGAGCATCATTCAGTAGATGAGGATCGTCTTCCCTTATTATTGCTCTATTACTCCGTAAATAGTCCATCTCCATGATCCTCCGTTCACTAACGCCCAACCCAGAGTCCATCTCCTCCAAGCCACTGCCGATAAATTCAGAAGGCTGCCCTACAGCATTGTCACGCACTGGTGGTGCATCATCCATCCCTGTCGTAACACCACGTAAAATGTCCTCAAAATGCACTGGTGGTCCGTCATCTATCACCGCTGGATTGTGTGGGACTATTTCCATCCCGGTAGTATGAATCACATCATCACGTTCAACGCCCTCGTTCGGCAACTCCTCATCCAGCTCTATTCCTAACCCAAAACCAATGGGATCCATTGTCCTCTCCACCCTACCCTTGTAAGGATCCCATTCTGGCGGATATTCTTTGTTAATCCGTTCTGACCACTCGTCAAAATCATAGTCTTCTGAGTCTTCGATACATGGCAATTCTTCGAAGGTACCCGATGGACCACTTTCCGCTTCGTATCCTTTGTCGCCTGCCACGACTTTTCTCTTTCCATGCTTATCACCTGCTTCTGATTCCTTGTGCCCCAACTCCGCACGATGGCTGTCTTCATAATTTCTCAGACATTCTAACAACAATTCATCAGGGACTTCTCCGCGAGATGGACATACACTGTTATCAAAGACTGGGGTAGACAACCCAGTAGCATCTCCATTATGTCCACAGTCGATAGACAAAACAAGATCTCCCCCAGATGCCATATACCCTTGTCCATCTGGTTCTACCAACAGTCCAGTCGTGTTTGTCTTCGGACCGGTGGACAAAATATTATGTCCTCCCTCGTCGGTCGCGTTCTTCTTCAGGGAAACATACAAATACAGTCCACCACACTCTTCATTCTTCACTTTAAACTGTTGAAACTCAACATCACTGTCTACTGAAACTGGAGGCATCTTACCTTGTGTAAAGACAATTGTGTCTCCTGGGTGCCAAAAGCTTAACTCAATGTTGCTTTCCTCTTCTTCGACACCCAAAACCTCTGCAATCTTGGCTTTCATCCCCGCAAACGTTGTATCTTTCTCGATAGACAAATATCTTGCCATTTGTCCATGACGGACAGAAAACCTCCACACACCAACGTCTGAACATGTCCACTCACCCAGCAGGAGACACACTCTCTCGTACATCTGCATCATTAATGGAAAGAGAATCATGTTTTAACACAATCAATGCAGGTTAATGTGCAGTTGGCCAGATTTAATGCAAGAACACCATTTTAGGATAACCGACTATAATAAATGCAAGAAGGTTACATACCTCCACTTTCCCGACAGCCAATTCCACCTTCTTTCACCTACCCTTTTCTTCAGATCTGTTTGAGATTAGGCAAGTGGAAAGCTTAGTTTTGGAAAGAGAAAGGCAGCATTAACTACAGAAAACTCCTTTTACCACAATATAATCTCGTAAATCTTCTGTCCATCAAGCAATTAATGCAGGTCTTTTCCTCATTAATGACGCCGAATTGGAATTCCCCCGCCACAACTTTTCCTCAATTTTACGAGATTTAACGCGAGGGCATGATGGTCTTTTCGTCCTCTCCTTACCCCACAAAAATGGCATTTTTGAAGAGAAAAAAAAAAATGGCATTTACCAGAAATTTTTGAATGAAAGTGGCATAATTGATAAAAATCCCTTAACAAAAACCCAACCCATTAAAATGTTAGGGTTTTGACAAAAGATGTGAGCTATCATGAGTGGCTGTGGCTGTGATGGCAACAGTGACAGCAACGGCGTACGCCGACAGCCTTGCATTGAACGAGGTTGATGAGTTTGTCTCTATCATTTTCACTAAAACAAGAAAGAAAACAACTAAATCAGTCAATATAATCATGAAGTCTAAGATCTAGACAACGAAAAAACATTCAAGACCAATAATCAAACTCAAACACGAACCTCACGCTGTAAGTTCATTGAAGGCTGATCAAGTTGAGGAAGATTCACGGTCGCAGTTGCCATTGTTAATTATGGATTAAAGCTTCGATTTAGAATAAAAAGATAAACAAAGGGACTATGAGAAGAAAGACGAGAACAAAGAAGACCAAGATGTAGTAGAGTCTAGAAAAAGAGGAAGGAGAAGAAGAATGAAGATCATAAAGGAGAAGAGAGTGGAAGAAGGAGGCGATATCTTTTTTTTCTGGGATGGATGTAATGAATTAGATCTAGGGTTTTAAGTTTTTATATCATGTTCCTCTTAACCGAATAAACCGATCGGTAATCGGATACCGAACCGAGAAAACCAAAATCCGAATTCCTAAAATAATTGTGCCGATCGGTTTACTTCTCCTCTCTCATTCATTGCTGAAAACCGAATGTTGTTCATTGCATCGAAATGTTCATTTTTCTCTAAACAAAGAATTTCCTTAATAACATCCCATGCGTTATTATTCTTTCTTCAGCTTGCTTTTTTTTGGCTTCTTTCTCCTATTTTTTTTTCAATGCTAAATAGTTTGGTTGCTCTTTCCTATCGTTGAACTTATCTCATCAGCAATCTTCTTCACATTGTATCCCTCAGTCATAGCTTTCTTTATGATACGAAGATTTTGGTTTGATTTTTTGCATGAAGATTAAACAACTTTTTAAGGTAAATTTTCTACTCCGTCATCCGCATTCTTGTCCATCATATGAGGAATATTGTTATCTTGAGTTTCCCATTCATTATCTCTTGTTACATAGGTTCGGGCCTCGGTGGTATCTCCTAATCCAATATTCTTTCCAGCTGCAATTTTTTGTCCAAAGATCTTGTTTAGATCCACAAAGTCTTGAAATGAATCGCACGTATAGATAATGTTTACTTTTTAAGCGTCTGTGTAATGTGTTGAAACGGAGGAAAGTATTATCATATATATACAATAAAAACATACGCATTAGACATTAGTGGTATCTCTTCGGTTAACAAATCATTTACTTTCAAATTATCACATACTTCTTGTCTAGCAGTAAACTTTTTTGTCTCCGGATTCCAACCAAATCATGAACTATAACCTAGAAGATCTGCAAAACTCTTGTACCTAACCTTTAAGATCTTCATCATGTTTTTATAATTACTATATGTTTCCGTAGTCCCTCACTTCTTGTTTAGAGCTGGTAATATCAGTTGCTCCACTATAAGTTTATTGAACGAACAAATAGCATCATACACCAATTCTGATTCGCATCATCCACCAATAAACACAACAATATTTTTGTTTCTTAGTCGGACCATGGTATAAATATTGGCCTTTTCTCTTTTTTTTTTTTTTTGTTGCATTTTTATAAGCCTCTTTCTTCAAAGCTTCAACACACATCCTTAGCAATCGGTTGGAGCTGCACCAATTTAGAACCTTCACGGTCAGTTTTGTTATCTTTGATGGTGACAAGATCAAACATGTCCTGTTTTTTTTTTTGATCCAGCCATTAGTCATTCCAGTTGATGGAAATTTCATACCACTCTCAAGGCAAAAAACTAGAAACCGAAACATGTCTTTGCTGATCAAGTTTATTGGTTACTACCGACTGATCTCTTTGCTTTCAGATAATTTTTCGACTACTTTATTTGACAAGAAAAGGTCTGTAATATCCCATCAAATTTAGTCATCTTTCACACCTTCACAAATTATTTACAAGTTATGGTAGGTTTCAAGAAACTTCATACTAGGAAAAATTGTGAAATTGATGTTCTTCACTTAGTATAGTGATGTTGTCACCGCATACAAGCTAACATATTGTTTGATTGTGAGAGAAAATTTTATCTATATTGAGAACATGTTTTTCAATCGAATCATGATTTCAGAGCATCGAGTTATTCCTTCCTTTTAAAAAAAAATTGAAGACCCTCTTTTTAAAAATCATTAATTAATAGTTCCATACTTATTACTAACTTCCGAATTGACCATACCAACCAACAAAGCAACTAACGAGAACATCATAAACCAGATAGCTAGCACTTATCCAAAACCAAATCATCATTTATAAGATAACCAAATCCAACAACAAAATAATTAGCAACATAACCAATATGCAACAAACAACAGTTCCAAAAGTAAAAAAAAAAAAAAAAACATAAACCAACAATATCCAACGAGACCCTAGATCCTCATCCTCAAACTTCTTTCGCATTGTAGCTTGCCTCACTCTTGTTGGATAGATAAACATGTTTGGAACCAACTTTTAGTTCAATTGATGAGTGATCGAGATATGAAAAAATGATACACTGGTTGTGGGGCTTTTTTTGAAAAAAAAAACAAGAAATTATATTTCATTCGAAAACTAAGAAAACAGTTGATGTAAGCAAATTATTTTTTCTTTTAATATTATTCATTTATTCAAGAAAAATTATGTATCTTATCATATATGTTAAACAACAAATTAATAAATAGATTTTGATTAATATAGAAAATGCTCAAAATACAGTTAGAATGCTCAAAATATAGTTAATATGCTCAAAATGATCAATATAATACAATCAATGGCCAACATTATGACATCTCTATCAATGTGCTTATACATAATATTCGACATAAATGAGAGTTTGGCATAAAAAAAAATTGGTAGAGATGATATTATTGTGTAATTCATACGTTATTATATTATTTATTATAATTTAATAGGATTTTTTTATCTGGTAAATATTTATTATGTTTTTGAAAAAATATCATGTTGAACTATTATAAATTAAAACTATAAATATATTTTATTGTATATAATTATGCATTTAAAAACATAAATATTCAAATTTGGCACATATTAAGTACATGTCCCTACTCTTCATATTGGTTTTCTTTCGTGTGAATATGTTCTTTTTATAATTGTTTTATATAAATTAAATAAATATTATATTCTATATATTTATTCATTTATAGACGACTGTTTCAGTTGTAGTTCTTTCTCCTTGGATTGGAGTCTAGCCATAGTCAGAAGAAGGAATTGATAACCAGACTTGCTGTGATTTTCAAAGAACTCTTGATGTCAGATCCGAGAGCAGTTGAGTATCTTCTAAGGAGTCTAGTTGAAGCTGATTTATGTTTTAAAAGTATACTAATAGAAAGATGATTTATGTTTTAAAAAACATATCCATGTGTAAATTCTTTTAGAGTTAATATATATTCATTGAATTTTTGAGTGTTACTATCTTTTAGATTAACTCATCTTTTTTGTTGATTGGTCTATAATCTTGATTAATTGTGTGCAGCTAATAGTTCTCTGTTGTTCCTAATAGATTAAGGTATTTTATTAATTTCCTTTCAAATGTTTTGATTGCAAATCTGTAAAAGCATCATATATAGAGTTTAAATTTGGATTGTTTTCTTCGTTTTGTTTTGTTTTGACTTTTGAGTGATACATGTGTTGTATTTATGTTTATGCTTCTTTTTACCCATTATTCCGAATTATGTTAATACTTGACCTGCTAATATAATGTTCGTTTCTCTGTTCATAAAGTGCAGTTTCATTATTCGGAAAATGACTAAATTTTACTTGTTCTGGTTTTTGGTTTGAAATTGAAGATAATTGGCCGAAAATCATATGCATGTACAAGTTTTAGCTTTATCATCTTCAAACGTTCCCGATGAAGACATATATGTTATATGCTATTATCAATGCATTTATACAAGATACTACATACACTATATCTAAAGAACTCAAAAATCAAGACATGTTACCAGCAAATATATGTACATCACATGATTGCTACAAACCACTAAAGAAAATAAAAAAAGACGCTGANTAATACTTGACTTGCTAATATAATGTTCGTTTCTCTGTTCATAAAGTGCAGTTTCATTATTCGGAAGATGACTAAATTTTACTTGTTCTGGTTTTTGGTTTGAAATTGAAGATAATTGGCCAAAAATCATATGCATGTACAAGTTTTAGCTTTATCATCTTCAAACGTTCTCGATGAAGACATATATGTTATATGCTATTATCAATGCATTAATACAAGATACTACATACACTATATCTAAAGAACTCAAAAATCACGGCATGGTACCAGCAAATATATGTACATCACATGATTGCTACAAACCACTAAAGAAAATAAACAAAAGACGCTGAAAGAGCATTGATATATAAAATATGAAATGTTTTAGAATCTTAATTTATATATAAGAAAAAGAAGTTTTATTGTTGTTGGAATTGTGAGTACTAGATCCCAAGCGTAAGTTGAGTCACATTACACACACAAAAGATAGCAAGCTTGATCTATTTAACATTACTTGATTAGGCAGTCTTTACTTTGTTATGAACATTTTATGGATGTGTGTTTTTGTCTATATTCTCAGAACCATAAATGTCCTATATACGTGTGTTTATACTTACTGATTTGCAAAAAGAAGCAAATGTGGGGGATAAATTGCTTTACTCATAGATCCAAATATTCAATCTGCCTACCATTTTTTTGTATACTGATAACAAATCATTTTAAGATAGTTTCTCATTCTGAAAGGAACTCTACTTACTAAAAAAAGGTTTCAGTTCTTACAAATTCTATTGCATCTTTCTCAGCTTCTCTTATCCGTGATATATAGAACAACTACTATTTTCGATATTTTGTTCTAACCACGTATAATAGTATGTTTGCTGAAATTGCATCAAATCGGTGTGTTTTAAGTTTAAAATATTTTACCTTTTTAAAACAAAAGATCACGAAACACAAAGCTGGTGCAATGGCACATGAAAAATCCAATGAAAACATATATATTTTGCGTTAAAACATGAATCGGAGTACTGTGTGAGGAGTGAGGACAGAGACTTCATGTCATAGTTCTAAAGATAAACGATTATGATTATTATGAAGAGATTTTGGACTATTTAAATTTTGATGCATCAATCTTGTTGAGAAGATTTTACACAATAAGTTTACTAGGTATAGTACAATTATACGTGTGTTAAAGCTTTCATATAGGGTTAGCGTATACGTTTGAGATCAGTCTAATAAAGGTTTCGTTTCTAAAAGAAAGAAGGTTATGTTCGACAAGTGAACGATTTTACAACCGTTAACATAGAGAGTAGTATGTTGTAGAACCGACTGAACTACTTATAATCAGTGACAAATCTAACATCTAAAATATCTGTTTTGGTGTTGTATAAATTCTAGAAATTGATGACTGAGTGGATTATATTATATTGTTCAAGACTTCAAGTGATCATTTAAAGTGAAATGTGAGGACGTAAACACAATTTGCCTTGCTTGTAGTATGACCACATTGTCATACTTACATAGTTACATGTGACCATATGGACTATGGAGTAATAAATACAAACAATTTTACCATCTATACCATGCTTCAATAGGCATGCATGCATCTATTTCGTGCAAGTGATGTTTTCACACAATTGAAGTATCCACTGCGACTCTAACTTCTTAGTTTTCACTCAAAGTTGTATATACGTATTATAACAAAGTTTCAATTTCGTCATTACGTAACACACCCCCTTCAATTTATGGCTTATGCTAAAAAGGTAAAAAGTAAAACCAAAAGCCTCCGCATAATTAAAGGCTTGTGCTGTTGCGCAAAGCATTCAAGGTTCCAATTTCTATACAATACAGTAATTTCAATATTAACGGTTAACAAAAAGAATTAGTTGTAATGTGGTACGTTAATTAATAGAAATTTCGGATTTTTTATAAATTATTTCTAAAACCACAAATGAAACTGTTGTTCAACCTTACGACAAGAAAAACAAAGCTGTACACAACCTTAAACTCAGAAAGAAGACCAGATTAAAAGTGAGATCACTTAGCGGTTTAAATAGAAAGTTGATAAAACAATAAATTTGGCTCATTTAAAATACCTAAACAACATGTTCATATACGCTTAAAAAAACAAATTATCATATACATATATTTAAACATTTACAAAAGTAACAAAAATGGAAACATATATATACGTACGTTTCATCAAAGAGAACGTTGTAGTCTTGTAGATCCAACACTATCCTCGTTTGGCATGTTAAGAAAAAGTGTTATCT
>NC_025699.1:16455939-16460312 GCF_000633955.1 Camelina sativa | reverse complement strand
AACCGTCGTTTAGTCATCATCCAACGGCCTTTAAGCGATCTCAGGGCATTTCTCGCGGATCGCCGATGAAAGATCTTGCTCCCTCAACCGTTGATAAATCTTCATCCAACGGCCATTAAGCGATCTCATGGCATTTCACGCGGATCGACATTGGAGTTGAGAGAAATAACTAACTCTGACGAAACATCGCTCGCTCCCTCAACCGTCGGATTAGTCTTCATCGAAGGGCCATTAAGCGATCTCAGGCATTTCCCGCGCGGATCGACGTCGGTGTTCATCACCTATATATACATGATAACAGCGACAGGTCTGTTTCGTCTTCTTCCCCTGAAACCTTCTCCATAAACGATTCCCTGTGAAATTGTTCTCATCTAAAGTTCTCTCACTCGAAATTTTTCTCTTTCTCGTTGCGTAGCCATGGGGGATTTCTTCGGTTTCAAGGGGAGCATTGCTGAAACTGCTCTGAATCCAGATCGATCTGATCATCTATCCGATCTTGTGGCAGTATCCAATGTAGAAGATTTGAAGACTGCTACTTCGGAATGTGCACAAGAGATCCATCGCATGGCACAAGACCCTAACGGTTCAAGCTTTTTAAAGAGCTTGTTTGCAAAGCTGAGCGAACTGAGGCTGATCTATGAGATCGTGTCACTCTTTGATGCTTTTACTGGTGATCCTGAGCAAGTCAAACCTACGGTTTGCTACACTGAGACAGGGTACGAATCCTTTGTCTTGTATCTTTTCTGGTTATATATGTTTGTGGCCATATCTTAATCCAAGTTTTCTTGTTTCTTTTGAAAAGATGTCAAACCTTCTTCAGCCTCCTTGGCTACTGTGATCATATTGTGAAGGGAAGGTTTGTGTCCATTGTTGATATGTTCTTCACTGGCATCATGACTTCACAGGAGAGTCTTACTCCTTCCTTCTTCACATCCTTCTTCTCAACTCACAGATAAACACCTTGAGGCACACCTTGAGGTATCTTGGAATTTATCTGATTTTCGTATGTGTGTTTCTGATAAACATATTCATATGTGTGTGTGTGTGAGATAAAATATGTTTTGGATTTGCAGCCAATTCTCACCAAAACTTGTCAGAATATAAACCTCTTTTGTTCTTATCCTAATGGCTTGATCAACATGAGAGTGATGGTGATGGCACTTCATTCGAGACTGCAACTAGCTCTGGTTAACAAACTAAATCAAACCCTTCTGATTGACGCTGCCTTCGATGCAAAGGGGTATACTGTTTACACTTAATTGTTTTGTTTCCTGATGGTGATGTCAGTTTTTGATTTGATTGAGTTTTCTCTGCAGGAACTTCTTTGTTCAAAGTCTGATCACTATTCCTGGTCTTGAAGCTTCTTCAGTTGTTGTCCAATTGTTGAGTGGCAAATTTGTTGCTTTGTCTAAGCACAAATATGCCACTCACGTTGTTCAATCGTGTGTGAGATATGGTAGTGAACAGAGTGTTTTGGCAATTACACATGAGTTGGCTGCAGAATTGGTTGGGTTTGCAACTCACCCATATGCGAATCATGTTCTCCAACACGTATTGAAGAGGTCAAAGATGATGAAGATGATGGGCGCTCTCGTCGTCTATAAAAAACTACGGTCAGAGATGGAGATTAGAAGGCTATACCTCGAGAATGATCCATATGGCAAACAAGTTCTCGAGACTTGTGACAGATGTGAGAGAATCTAGAGTCATGTGAGGGAATAGGTAAAAAGAATATATCCTATAGGTAAAAGAGAATTCATTGTGTATATAAAGATAAAATCATTGTCTATATCATCCTTATATAGAATATAGGTAAAAAATAATTGTAAAACTCTATCATCCTTATCATTTTGTATAGGATAAACTCATTGTATAAATCGATTTTTACTATATTGATAATATTTCTCTTTCTTCTCTGTTTGATTTTTTCTATCTTCTCTGTTTTATTTTATTTATTGTTCAGCTTGATTTGTAAACTCCCAAGTTTTATATCATATCTGGATGTAATTGTTAACATCACTTTCCACATATTAAATCAACCGCCAAACATCCAACAAAGTGTACGACTATGCCCATTTCTTTTTTTTCCCTTCATTCTTTTGATTCTCAAATTATATTTTTATTCATATTTTCAGTTTAATAAAAATATTAGAGCGCAAATCAATTATAAACTTTAAATATCTATATTTAGATTTATATTTAACATGATTTTCCGAAAATTCCTCCTAACAAGCACTATTGGTCTAATATTGTCTAATATAATTTATATTAATTAGTTGGTTTATTCATCCTCTATCACCATTATATCCAATTATACGAACCACTCATTTTGTTTTCTTTTTTTTTTCTACAAAAGGCTCTACTCCTAATAACTGCTATAATTCTATGGGTTTTGAAATATTATCTATAAATTTAGGGTCTATTTTTGGCATTTGATTAATGATTTTTGAAATATTTTCACCACTCCAATTTTTTTGTGTTCCTTAAATATAGGAAAAGAAGGTTCTAGTCCGTATCAGATATCCGCAAAAAAGTGTCCAAAAGTAGAGGTTGGGAACATGCCACTCAGAACCAAATAAGTGAATAACCAATTAACCATGGCACGTGGTTTTAGCTTTTAGAAGAAATTTCAATGTTCCTGTACCTCCACCGTTTAATATTGTGTCCATGTTATATTTATTAAACTAGATTATATTATGGGGCAAATTTTTATTTTAACCTTTTCAATATATTATTTTAATATTAATGTTGTTAAAATATTTTAATTATTTAGCATATATTGCGTAACAATTTTTATTTAATACAATTTTAATTAAAATAATTAAATTTGATACATTATATATTAGTATCATTAAAATAGTAAAACAAAAATTTAACTCATATTAATGTATTATACTAATAGTATTTTACTTTTTATTATTATCAATTCAACCATCTCATGTCATATAACTCAACTCGTCTGAAAATATTACCTATTTGTGTTATTTCAAAAATTTAATATTTTTGAAAATTTCGTAATTTTAAATTTTTATTAAGTTTAGAATCTTTAGATATATCTAATATGATATTTTGAGTTTCTTAAAAGTTTAAAAATTACTATCTACGATAAAATTATACAGTTCAACTAAAACTCTAGATATACGTACTGTTAAACTATATTAAACTAGACATACGTTAGTGTTGTTAAAAATATTAAAATGAAGTTGTATTGAAAATTTAGATTAATGATATTTTCACTTTATTATTATTATTAATTAAAATCGTCTTGTCATATATATAACTCATCATGCAATATGCCTCGCCATATAATAAAACTTTATCAGTGTTATTAACTTTTTAAAAAAATATTTTTAAATAATCTTAATTTTAAACTTTTTATTTTAGTTTAGATATATCAATTATATATTTTAAATTTCTTAATAATATTAAAAGTATTATATACGGTAAATTTATGTATTTTGAACATACACTTTTATATAAATTGAGTTATATATGTTCGTTTTAAAAAATTCAAATCACAATATATACATATTAATTTTATGTATTGTATGATGATTCACAACAGTTAAAATTAAATTCAAAGAGAAATGATTGAAGAATAAAAAAAATAAATTTCAAATAAATCTTCTAAATATCTATATATGAAAATTTATGAATTTAAACAATTGATAGCATTTAATGCTATTAGTTTATAAAAAAGATTTAATCCTCAAAAGACTTTACAAAAATACTAATATGGATGTTTTATGCTCAGAAGCATACTAGATGTTTTATGCTCCTATAAGATGTATATAACTTTATTGAGTTAAGAAAACTCGAGTTATATGATTATATCATTATCAGTATACTTCAGTAGAAATAAGTTTTAAAAGTAATATTAGGAAAACTTAAATACCTACATCTCTGCAATTCACGTGGACATGGTGTGAAAAGATGCATCTTAAACCACCAAGCAAAACACATATTCTAAACCGTCGATTAGATTTTGGAAGAAAATTTTGTATTCTTATTTTTGTAAAATATTCTAAAATCATCTAAAATTTAATAATATCATTTAACATAATCACAATTCATTTTCTTTTCTAACATATAAAAACTCTTAAAAAATCAAATATCTTAAAAACTCATTCAAATCTTTCAAAATTATAAAATTTTAAAATTCAATCAAATTTTCTAAAATAATAAATTCAATATCTTCTTCATAAGACTTATGAGAGGATAACAAACAAAATTCCGCATATCTTAAGGGATACTTCACTTTTTAATTTCTCATTGAAAATATAAATGTAATTTGTTATTTTTATTAAAAAAATTTAACAAAAATAAATATCTTATTATATAAAGTTCAATGACAAAATTTCTTATTAACGAGA
>NC_025699.1:16455109-16455839 GCF_000633955.1 Camelina sativa | reverse complement strand
TTTAGTTCTATGCATTAAGATGAAATGTGTAATTAAACTTAAAATATTATTTATTATGATGGTACAGATATTTAAATGGTACTCTCTGTGCTATAAGAATTTTTGGGTAAAAAAACACAAAGATTAATAAACAATAAATATTATTAATATTTATAAATTTTCAACCAATAGAAAAATATACTGCATAGCTTAAATAGGCATAGCTTAAATCTAAAACATGTATATTACTATTAAATTATTCTTAATATATATATTTTTTAATTTTATCCGCGTTATAACGCGGACCTTTATCTAATACTCGTTGTAACTACGTTTCTGAGTTTGGTTCTTTGGTTGTCTTAGTAGCAATATATGGGGCATCATGTCGGTGAAGTTGCGGTGTTACAGTGGTAATGTGTACCTCGTTTCTACTAAAATGTTACAATTTCGAATCTTCAATTTGCCGTTTTGTTAATATTTTCTATTAAATACAGTTGGGCCGGCCCTGAGTCTGCAAAATTTGCCCACTTCTTAAACCAAAAAAATCGACAGATAACGCCATAAAGGAATATTTGTATATTTGATTAAATATTTCCAATTCTGATATAGACATACGTACAGATTTGTTACTTTGCCAGTTTACAATTTTGTTAACCCACAAAACCTTATAACCAGATTAATGAACACATCCAAAGAGGAATAGGAAAGAGCACTTATATGAGAAATCGTTTAGGTGAAAAACTCAAAACCC
>NC_025699.1:16443296-16455049 GCF_000633955.1 Camelina sativa | reverse complement strand
TTGAGTCGGAAGCGGGTGGCTTCGGCTCAGGAGCAGGATATGGAGGCTTTGGTAGGTGAGATCAGTGCATTGAGTTTGTGTGCTATCACACAGGAACCTTTGGGTTTAGAGGCAGCTGATAGAGCGGATTTGTTGAGCAGAGTGAGGTTAGCTCAGGGGAGCGATGAGGGGCTGATAAATGCCTCTAAGGCTGCGGGTGCAGAGTATCAGGTTTCTGCTAATGGTACTATCCTTGTGCATGGTCGGATCTGTGTGCCCAAGGGTGAGGATTTGAGGCAGGAGATACTGAGAGAGGCTCATTCGAGCAAGTTCTCTATTCATCCAGGGGCGACCAAGATGTACCGTGACCTCAAGCGGTATTATCACTGGGTCGGGATGAAGAAGGACGTAGCCGACTGGGTGGCGAAGTGTGATACTTGCCAGCTGGTGAAGGCGGAGCATCAGGTTCCTGGAGGGNCTTTTACCAAACCTCAGAGTGATAACGTTTTTATAGAGCACCAAAGCCACATTACCTGGTTTAAAGAAAACAGAGAGACCAAAATCAATCGCCTTGAGAGGTGCAGTCTCCTTTTTGTTTCCAAACAAGAAGTTCTCTGGTTTCAGGTCCCTATGCATTACCCCATGCTTGTGACACACCTGGAAAAAGACACATTGGAAACTCATTAATCTCACATCTAAAATCACTCCTAAAGACTCTTAATTTACATGAAAAGAAATGATTTTTGAATCCTTTTGCAGCAAATTATGCCCTTAAAAGCAATGCTACATATCAATAATTTCCAAAAAGCTGAAACAAAGAATCAGCAACAATGGCAATGATCACCTAACATTGGTGCGGTGAAACTGATCGGATCTAACGCAATGATGAATCATGATGCTGGGAAGAATGAATTGGAGATGATTCATAATGCTGTGGAAGATTTGCGGAAACAGCTCGATTCCATGGCGATGAGATCAGCGAAGATGAAGACTATGGAGTTTCCGATGTTTGACGGAACTAATCCGTCCCTGTGGCTTTCGACGGTGGCGGAGTTTTTCAGTGTTGGCCGTTTTACAGATGAAGATAAGCGTGATCTCGTGTGTTTGAGTCTAGAAGGAGCTGCGTTGAAATGGTATCTTCGGGAGATGTCGACATTGACGTTTAGCGATTGGCCTGCCTTTGAGCAAAGAATGTTGGCTCGTTTTGCTCCGGTGAAGAATTGTTCTTCATATGAGGTCGAATCGTTTTGTGTTCATGAACCGGTTCCAACAGAATCATCCGTTCAAGATGCAGAATCGATTTCAGAGCTTGAAGCGGAGACAAATGAATCAAACATGGAGGCTGATGGTGTTGCACAACCTAAGGTATCGAATTCAGAATTGGAACCTAGCCTTAAATTTTGCAATGAACCATTGACTGTTTTGGGGGAATGGCCATCTGAAACTGTGTGGAGAAATCGGGAATATCCACAATCTGGTTTTGAATGTGTTAAGAACAAGAAAAATGCACATAAGGTGTTTGATGGATTGTTCCCTACAAGCCATAGACTTCAGAAAAAGAAGAAGCTGAGTTTGTCTCCTAAGACATGGAAATTTAAGTTCAAAAACATGGTTATGTCGACCAAGAGATCACAGCTGGATCATAACATTTGTTTAGTGGGGAAGAAGAGAAGATTTCAGAACCTGAGACTGAAAAAGCAAGCTCACATGTCAAGGGTGATGTCTAAAATGAGGATGTTGTATGATCCAGTAGGCATGAAACAGCTTTTCCATGGTGGTCTGAAGCCCATGTTCTTGTTTGAAAGGAAATCTGAGGGCAGTTTCCAAGCTATTGCAGCTCATGTTCTAGCTTTAGTTGTTGCAGCTCATACTGCCACTAGTAATGATAAAACGTGGAACCTTTCAGAAACCTCTTTCTTCTTGGGAGAAACTGTTCCAAATGACGTTGTTATGAAGCTGAATGGTGAACAAAATGTACAAGATCCTTTATTAACTCATACTCAACAAATCGTGAAACAGCTTTTGCATTGTGGTACGGAGCTCTCTTTTGTTTCTACCAAGGAATCAAAGAAAGGTTTTCGAGATATTGATGTTAAATCTATACTACATGTTAGTATTGATGAGATAGCGCTGCAGCAACTCCTTGATGTCAACGTTCCACTCATCCATCACATTTCTCTTGTAACTAAGCAAAAGGAGGTTGCAGTAGAGTTTCAGTTTCCTCATTACAAGCTTGAGGACAAGCTAGCTCTCAATGGAGGAAGTAATGGAGAGGCTGCCACAGGACAAGCAATAGATGTGATGGTGTCTAACTTCCAAGTTAAGCATAGGTGGAGAAATAAGGAACTGCAGCTACTGATTTTACTGTTTCAGGTTCAACATGGTTTGTTGATTCAACAACATTCTGATCCTTCACCTCTTTTATTCCATGAATGGAATTCTGGTCGCTTTGTGGAGACACTTTTGCAATGCTATATAGCGGGCTATTGGGCAGAATTGAGAATGGAGATTCACAATTATGAACAGGGAGTTTTTTTTCCACTACCTGGGAACAAAGCTGTTGAAGGAATTTCTTTGAATCAACATATACTAGCCGAGGAAAATCTGGGTTTAGCCAACAAGAGTATGCTGCAAATTCATCTACAAAAAATGCAGAAACAGAGAAGGGTTCCCAAAACTTGGATGTTCAAGTATAAACAAGAAATTGAGAAACAAGCAACATCACTGTCAAAGGAAATGAGCGCATATGCTTCTAGCAGAACTACCAGCGAGTTTAGACTCAATCTGATAGTGTCCTTGCCGTGTTTTCATCTGGTGGAGAGATTAATCTGTTCATGAGATCATAGGGACCAATATTTGTGACTTGCTACTGCAATTTTCTCTCTTAAAGCTTGAGGACAAGCTTGTCTAAATGGGGGGAGTATTGATAAGGTTGGTCTAGTGATTCAACCTAAGAAGAGAGTGGTGACGTGGCTAATGAGTGGCTATGGTTGAAGAGAAGCTCTAATTCTCTTAGAGGGTTTACAGTTAAGAAGTATCTGAAGTATAAATAAGGGAGAGGAGTGTCGAGGGAGGATTATGTTGAATATTGTGAATGTGATCAAGCGATGTGCTTGTGTTTGGAGAGCTGAGCTAGTGATGTGCTAGTCTCTCTCTTATGGTGTGTTGGGAGCTGAGCTAGTGATGTGCTAGTCTCTCTCGGTTCTTATCAGTTAGTTGTAATCGGTTAGTTGTGCAATTGGAGTTAGCGATATCATAAACCTAACAATAAGATTCACACTAGAGCTTCAACCAAGACTGCAAGACATCACACAGCTCTCTAGCAACAATCCTATCAAACAACTCACCACCTTCACAAAGCTCCGTAACCAAATGAACAGCATGCTCATCTTCATAAGTCTCTTTCA
Organism: Camelina sativa; assembly: GCF_000633955.1. NCBI lineage: Eukaryota > Viridiplantae > Streptophyta > Magnoliopsida > Brassicales > Brassicaceae > Camelina > Camelina sativa. The sequence continues at coordinate 16,451,663 of NC_025699.1, read as the reverse complement.
AAGTAACAACATTAGGATGAACAGGCATATGCCTCATGATCTCAACTTCTCTCCTAACATCCTCAATNATTACCTGGTTTAAAGAAAACAGAGAGACCAAAATCAATCGCCTTGAGAGGTGCAGTCTCCTTTTTGTTTCCAAACAAGAAGTTCTCTGGTTTCAGGTCCCTATGCATTACCCCATGCTTGTGACACACCTGGAAAAAGACACATTGAAAACTCATTAATCTCACATCTAAAATCACTCCTAAAGACTCTTAATTTACATGAAAAGAAATGATTTTTGAATCCTTTTGCAGCAAATTGTGCCCTTAAAAGCAATGCTACATATCAATAATGTCCAAAAAGCTGAAACAAAGCATCAGCAACAATGGCAATAAGATTCACACTAGAGCTTCAACCAAGACTGCAAGACATCACACAGCTCTCAGTCCTATAACTATAAGCCAGAGACTAGGCCATTCTCTGCAACAAAATGAAGAGAATAACTAACCTGAACAACTTCCATGATGGTTTTAGTGACAGCAGCAGTAGCTCTCTCGGTGTAATGACCTCTAGCAACAATCCTATCAAACAACTCACCACCTTCACAAAGCTCCGTAACCAAATGAACAGCATGCTCATCTTCATAAGTCTCTTTCAAAGTAACAACATTAGGATGAACAGGCATATGCCTCATGATCTCAACTTCTCTCCTAACATCCTCAATATCCACAGCCGTCCTCAGCTTCTTCTTCAAAATCGATTTACAAGTTTGTACTCAATCATCTATATACCTAATCTCATAAAACTAATACTAGATAACAATTAATACATGAACTATCAAACAAGTATCTGTAGATATAATAAACACAAGCAGATACAAGAACTCAGACAAAACACAAACTTGTAAACAGACAGAGAACTATATTCATCGAGGGATATATATACATAAGAACAAAAAGAGAATAACCTGTTTGAGAGAATTGGGCTAAGAGTGACTTGAGCTTTGGTACTACGCTCACCAGAAACTCAATCCCCACACAAAGCAGCAGATTCATACGCATTTTTTACAAAACTAACCAAGCTCTCCTATCTAAGAAACACAAGTTTGACCAATCATCATAGTAAAAATTCCTCTAAATTAATAATTTCAACAGTTCTAATTAGCTAATCAACATCGAAACCGGTTTTAATAATCAAACGTAATCTAAGCAAATCAAATAACAAAATTGTAAAGACTTGTGGTTCGGATAAATGAATACCGCAAATCTTGATAGGAGCCTCTTTCGCTCCCAGTAACCTCTTTATAACATCATCAACCACACTATCTTCCATCCAAAACTACAATACCGAACAAAAACCCTTCAAATTTGAAACACCAGCGGGATTTTTAGATAAGAGTTTTGTTTTCTCCGTCGCCGACCTCCAGTTTCGGAACTCTGTTTTCGATCAACGTGGTTCAGAATCGTCTTGATGAACGATATTACCGGTGGTGATTGTAGAAGGGAGAGATGAGAGCAGAACCAAAGATGATAGAAGAAGAAACCGGAGAAATCGAAGCCAATCCAAACCATTCTCTATCTGAATTGCAAACTGAGAAAGAGAGAGAGAGAGAGAGCAGCGCAAACGAGACTAAGAAAAAAGAAAAAGAAAAATCATTTTCTCCCCAGCCAATCAGATGTCGACACAACCTCGATCCTTAGGGAATTAGAAACATCTAACATAAGGATTGATCACTAAGGTAAATTTGTTTTTTTTTCATTAATATGATTTATTTTTTAACTTAAGCAACTCTTAAGATATTGCTTATAACCTTTGATGGACATGAGCTGAATCAAGTACTCACAAAAGAGAATTATCAATATTTTTGTAGAGAAGAAAAATCAAAACATTGTTTTCAAAGAAGAAGTTAATATTCTATCCAAGTTTGTAAACTAATACTATATAAAACAGTTAAATTAATTTGGGTTTCTCAAAGTTACTATATTACTAGGTATTAACCTGCGGTAGACTACAGGTTGAACTTTTTATTTGATATACATTTTTGTAATAATTTTTGTTATTGTTATATTATTAATAATTTTTTGTGATTATAAATTCTGTTTGCTTATATATAATTAATTTGTATTTTAAGAATGTTTTTTTACAGAATTATGTAATGTTGTTTAGTTCATTCTTCTTAACTACTACAATCGAAAACTTGCTCACCATAATCTTCTGAAATCATCTACATTTTAAAATGACATGAACAGAGTGATTCATTTACAATTAATTAAAGAAGTGAAGTTATGTGGAAATTACATATACCACTTGAAGAGGCTGATAAATCATAGCAAGAGATATATTCTAGTGGTTATGCTTGTTTGAATTGATCTCTCAAAACCTTTTCTAATGATAATATCAAATAATAATTACCTATAGATTGTGTCATTGATGGGATTTTTCATCTTATTGTTTTTCTCACCTTCGTGTAAATGGGAGAGAAAGAGTATGAGAGAGAAACTATAATGATGTCTTATTTTAGGTGCAAGTATATCGGTATTTAGTTGCACTGATTTTTTGTTTTACGCCAATTAATATTTTTAATTAGATTACTAATTATCTTTAGTACCCTTAATGATTTTATCCTTGTTTGAACTATTTCTAATGGCATTTCATTGTAATTTCTTACACATTCTAATGTTAATTTCATATTTATACATTTCAATTAATATAGTAGGATAATGATAGTATTCGAATTGAGCAGATGATATATGGCATCCTCTAAATTCTAAAGTTTAGTAATTATATAGATGATTTCATGACAAATTCGTTTAGAATTAATATTCACTGAATTTTTATTGTTACTATATATTTCTTTTAGATTAACTGACAATTTCTTTTTTTTTAGATTAATATTCATGGCATCTTTTTTTTGTTGATTGGTCTATAATCTAGATTAACTGTGCTAGCAGTAGTACTTGTTGTTCCTTATAGACTAAGGTATTCGATTCATTTCTTTTTCACATGTTTAATTGGATTGTAACTTGGAAAATCAACATATATATATATATATAAAAAAATCCAGTCGTATGTCACTAAATTAAGTACCAAGAACAATGTAAGTGATGATGGAATTGAATAGTGACAAATCATTTTAAGATAGTTTCTCATTTTGAAAGGAACTCTAGTTACTAAAAAAAAGGTTTCAGTTCTTAAAAATTATGTTGTATCCTTCTCTGCTTCTCTAAAAATTATGTTGTATCCTTCTCTGCTTCTCTTATCCTTTAAGATCTTCATCATGTTTTTATAATTACTATATGTTTTCGTAGTCTCACACTTCTTGTTTAGAGCTGGTAATATCAGTTGCTCCACTATAAGTTTATTGAACGAACAAGTAGCATCATCACACACCAATTCTGATTCGCATCATCCACCAATAAACGCAACAATCTTTTTGTTTCTTAGCCGGACCATGGTATAAATATTGGCCTTTTCTCTTTTTTTTTTTGGTTGCATTTTTAGAAGCCTCTTTCTTCAAAGCTTCAACATACATCCTCAGCAATCGGTTGGAGCTGCACTCATTTAGAACCTTCATGGTCAGTTTTGTTATCTTTGATGGTGACAAGATCAAACGTGTCCTGTTTTTTTTTTTTTTATCTAGCCATTAGTCATTCCAGTTGATGAAAATTTCATACCACTCTCAAGGCAAAGAAATGGAAACCGAAACATGTCTTTGCTGATCAAGTTTATTGGTTACTCCGACAGATCTCATTGCTTTCAGATAATTTTTCGACTACTTCATTTGGCAAGAAAAGGTCTGTAATGTCCAATAAATTTTAATCATCTTTTGCTTCACACCTTCACAAATTATTTACAAGTTATGGTAGGTTTCAAGAAGCTTCATATTATGAAAAAATGTGAAAATGATGTTCTTCACTTAGTATAGTGATGTTGTCACCGCATACAAGCTAACATATTGTTTGATTGTGAGAGCAAAAATTATCTATATTGAGGACATGTTCTTCAATCGAATCATGATTTAAGAGCATCTAGTTATTCCTTCCTTTTAAAAAATTTGAAGACCCTCTTTTTTAAAATCTTTAATTAATAGTTCCATACTTATTAACTAACTTCCGAATTGACCATACCAACCAACAAAGTAACTAACGAAAACATCATAAACCAGATAACTAGCAATTATCCAAAACCAAATCATCATAAATAAGATAACCAAATTCAACAACAAAATAATTAGCAACCTAACCAATATGCAACAAACAACAGTTCCAAAGTTAAAAAAAAAAAAAAAACATAAACCAACAATATCCAACGAGACCATAGATCCTCATCCTCAAACTTCCTTCGCATTGTAGCTTGCCTCACTCTTCTTGGATAGATAAACATGTTTGGAACCAACTTTTAGTTCAATTGATGAGTGATCGAGATATGAAAAAATGATACAAAGTCTGGTTGTGGGGCTTTTTTCGGAAAAAAAGTTATATTTCATTTAAAACTAAAAAAACAGTTGATGTAAGCAAATTATTTATTCTTTGAATATTATTCATTTATTCAAGAAAAATTATGTATCTTATTATATATGTTAAACAATAAATTAATAAATAGATTTTGATCAATATAGAAAATGCTCAAAATATAAATGCTCAAAATGCTCAATATAATACAATCAATGGCCAACATTATGACATCGCTATCGATGTACTTATACATAATATTCGACATAAACGAAAGTTTGACATAAAAAAAAATCGGTAGAGATGATATTATTGTGTAATTCATATGTTATTATATTATTTATCATAATTTAATAGGATTTTTTGATTTGGTTAATATTTATTATGTCTTTGAAAAATATCAGGTTGAACTATTATAAATTAAAATTAAAAATCTATTTTATTGTATATAATTATGCATTTCAAAACATAAATATTCAAATTTGGCACATATTAAGTACATGTCCCTACTCTTCATATTGGTTTTCTTTCTTGTGAATATGTTCTTTTTATAATTGTTTTATATAAATTAAATAAATATTTTATTGTATATAATTATTCATTTATAAATGACTGTTTTAGTTGTAGTTTTTTGTTCTTCCTCCTTGGATTGTAGTCTGGCCATAGTCAGAAGAAGGAGTTGGTAACCAGACTTGCTGTGATTTTCAAAGAACTCTTGATGTGAGATGCGAGAGCAGTTGAGTATCTTCTAGGGAATCTAGTTGAAGCTGATTTATAAAGATGATTTATGCTTTAAAAAACATATCTATGTGTAAAAAATTTTAGAGTTAATATATATTCATTGAATTTTTGAGTGTTACTATCTTTTTGATTAACTCATCTTTTTTGTTGATTGGTCTATAATCTTGATTAATTGTGCTAATAGTTCTCTGTTGTTCCTAATAATTCTATTCATTTCCTTTCAAATGTTTGGATTGCAAATCTGTAAAAGCATCATATATAGAGTTTCCAAATTTTTATAAACATCAACCCATGGAGTTTAATTTTGGATTCTTTTCTTTCTTTTGTTTTGTTTTGTTTTGACTTTTGAGTGATACATGTTTGTATTTATGTTTATGCTTCTTTTTACCCATTATTCCGAATATGTTAATACTTGACTTGCTAATATAATGTTCGTTTCTCTGTTCATAAAGTGCAGTTTCATTATTCGGAAGATGACTAAATTTTACTTGTTCTGGTTTTTGGTTTGAAATTGAAGATAATTGGCCAAAAATCATATGCATGTACAAGTTTTAGCTTTATCATCTTCAAACGTTCTCGATGAAGACATATATGTTATATGCTATTATCAATGCATTAATACAAGATACTACATACACTATATCTAAAGAACTCAAAAATCACGGCATGGTACCAGCAAATATATGTACATCACATGATTGCTACAAACCACTAAAGAAAATAAACAAAAGACGCTGAAAGAGCATTGATATATAAAATATGAAATGTTTTAGAATCTTAATTTATATATAAGAAAAAGAAGTTTTATTGTTGTTGGAATTGTGAGTACTAGATCCCAAGCGTAAGTTGAGTCACATTACACACACAAAAGATAGCAAGCTTGATCTATTTAACATTACTTGATTAGGCAGTCTTTACTTTGTTATGAACATTTTATGGATGTGTGTTTTTGTCTATATTCTCAGAACCATAAATGTCCTATATACGTGTGTTTATACTTACTGATTTGCAAAAAGAAGCAAATGTGGGGGATAAATTGCTTTACTCATAGATCCAAATATTCAATCTGCCTACTTTTTTTTGTATACTGATAACAAATCATTTTAAGATAGTTTCTCATTCTGAAAGGAACTCTACTTACTAAAAAAAGGTTTCAGTTCTTACAAATTCTATTGCATCTTTCTCAGCTTCTCTTATCCGTGATATATAGAACAACTACTATTTTCGATATTTTGTTCTAACCACGTATAATAGTATGTTTGCTGAAAGTGCATCAAATCGGTGTGTTTTAAGTTTAAAATATTTTACCTTTTTAAAACAAAAGATCACGAAACACAAAGCTGGTGCAATGGCACATGAAAAAATCAATGAAAACATATATATTTTGCGTTAAAACATGAAACGGACTGTGTGAGGACAGAGACTTCATGTCATAGTTTAAAGATGAACGATTATGATTATTATGAAGATATTTTGGACTATTTAAATTTTGATGCATCAATCTTGTCGAGAAGATTTTACACAATAAGTTTACTAGATATAGTACAATTATACGTGTGTTAAAGCTTTCATAAGGGTTAGCGTATACGTTTGAGATCAGTCTTATAAAGTTTTCGTTTCTAAAAGAAAGAAGGCTATGTTCGTGCAAGTGATGTTTTCACACAATTGAAGTATCCACTGCGAGTCTGCGACTCTAACTTCTTAGTTTTCACTCAAAGTTGTATATACGTATTATAACAAAGTTCCAATTTCGTCATTACGTAACACACCCCCTTCACTTTATGGCTTATGCTAAAAAAAGTAAAAAGTAAAACCAAAAGCCTCCGCATAATTAAAGGCTTGTGCTGTTGTGCAAAGCTTTCAAGGTTCCAATTTCTATACAATACAGTAATTTCAATTTTAACGGTTAACAAAAAGAATTAGTTGTAATGTGGTACGTTAATTAATAGAAATTTCAGATTTTTTATAAATTATTTCTAAAACCACAAATGAAACTGTTCTACAACCTTACGACAAGAAAAAAAAAACAGCTGTACACAACCTTAAACTGAGAAAGAAGACTGGATTAGCGTTTTAATTAAAAAGCTGATAAAACAATAATTTTGGCTCATTTAAAATACCTTAACAACGTGTTCATATACGCTTAAAAAACAACTAATCATATTTGTTATCCTTTATACTATAAAACACCAGTCACTTGTCCAATAGAATTAAGGCACATCAGATTTTTTTTAATTAACAAAAAAATACAAAAACAAAAAAAAATACAAAAAATCGTGTAAAAAATAAGTTTGCGCTTCAACTGATTCTTTCCCACAGTCTCAAATGCTCCACTCAGCTTCTTTCTTTAATTAACAATAGAACAGCAACATGATTTTCTACAGGAAGCCTCTGCTTCTCTTCCTTCTATCAGGTAAAAAAAATTGAAGTTGTCATTTCATGTTCTACTATTAGATTCACATGTACTTACCTTCTTCTTTGTAATTCACAATTTGTTTCGTATTTTTCATCATCATTTTTAAATGATCATCAAATTCTTTATTTCTGAAATTTTTTCTTTTGGATTTGCAGGTTCAGATTCCAGTTTCTAATTAGCCGTCGTCTCTTCATTCGAAATCTCTGACCCAAACAGATGTTCTTATCTGCAGGTACCTAATCTCAATTAGTAGCAAATAATGTGAAGCTTATTTCTGATCCAAAGAGAATTGATTTGCTCTAACCAGACACCAGTTCTTATAGATAGCAGATCGTCTTTTTGATTTATGATCTATATAGTTTCATCCAATTCTATTTCCTTTAACTGTCAAACCAATCGTTAGTTGGTTCAACTCCATAAGGATCTATTTACTGTTACCATTCCATCTATTAGTCTGATGCTATATATGATGCAAAACTTTAAAGAGTTAAGAAACTTCGCAAAGTAACAACCAACATATATATTTATCCTCGACGGTTTTTTTTGTTGTGTTCAGATAAATGGCAAGTTTTAATTGTGGTGTTTCAAGTAGTAATATGAAGGTTGAAAAACGTTAATAGGAACGTAACTTTTGTCTGCATTTAGACTTTGTTTAAAACATAACTTTTGTCTTTGTTTTTACTTTATTTTGCAAAGGACAATCTCCTCCTTTGTTTTGCTTACAAGTGATGTTCTCTTGGAAAAAACTGATTTATAATAATAACTCATCCATTT
>NC_025699.1:16440744-16442555 GCF_000633955.1 Camelina sativa | reverse complement strand
TTTTTTTTGTTGTGTTCAGATAAATGGCAAGTTTTAATTGTGGTGTTTCAAGTAGTAATATGAAGGTTGAAAAACGTTAATAGGAACGTAACTTTTGTCTGCATTTAGACTTTGTTTAAAACATAACTTTTGTCTTTGTTTTTACTTTATTTTGCAAAGGACAATCTCCTCCTTTGTTTTGCTTACAAGTGATGTTCTCTTGGAAAAAACTGATTTATAATAATAACTCATCCATTTTTATTTTCATTGCTATTTTGTTTCAGGATCACAAGAGACACGAGTCACACGACTCAAAACATACAGCTAGCTTCAGAGCTTACAAAGTTTACATTACATATTCACATGTAAGCTAATCTTTTTTTTTTTTTTTTTACCATCCACATGTAAGCTAATCTCTTCGTATAGATAACTAATTTTTTTTTTTTTTTTTTTTTTTTTGTAAATGTGTTACAAAGGTTTGAATTAGAGAATTTGTTAAGAGCATTATTTTGATAATATTACACAATATTTAATTCTAATTCATTTGTTATATGTGTTATAAATGTTTGAATTAGAGAATTTGTTAAAGATCCAACACTATCCTCGTTTGGCATGTTAAGAAAAAGTGTTATCTCACCTAATAAACCCGTGATTACATAAATAAAGTTATTTTTTATTTATAATTTCATTACGGTATCCACAACACAACAATAAACAAAATTTTATTTTTTGGTAACCACAAAAAAAATAAGATGAGTCTAAAAGTTTATTCAGTAAATCACGCAAAATTAACAAGACGTACGAATAATCCTAAATCTGATTTTACATCGAGCCATTGACTCAATAATATATGTATTTCTAATCCAGAATATTTAGATTCATGTAATTATCTTTAAAACTCTGCAAATGATAATTGTTAAAATTTCAAGAAATGAGAGATAACATATCAATCATGGCCATGAATGAAATCACTAGTTTATAAATTTATATATAATAAAAATTTACAAGAACCAAAAGACTCTATAATTAATTATTAAATGTTTTTTATTTTATTTTTGGTAGAATTAATTATCATTTTATTATATCAATTGAATTACAGTATTATTTTGTTTTATCTCTCATTTTATCCACTCAGTGTCAGTCAACTCATCTCAATTAGGAATTTTATATTGGGCTCATGGTGGGCTTTGACTAAATCGTGTATAATTGAAATTTATATTAGCCCATGGACACGTTGGTTTATTATTATATATATTATAATAAAATAAGAATATTGAGAACACTTTTCTCTTACAATAAAACCAGAGCAACGGAGTTCATCTCTCTCCGTCGATACTTGTTTTGGTTTAAATTCCTTCAAAAACAAACACATAAGGCTTCGACGAAACCTGCCCCTCGCTGTCTCCGATGGAAGTACACGGGTTCAACCTTGTAACTCCAGATCTGAGCCGTCGATTAATCTTCATCCAATGGCCAAGAAGCGATCTCAGGCATTTCACGCGGATCGACATCGGAATCGGAGTTCATCAACAGGTGAGAGAATTAACTAAACATCTGATGTGTCCAGATCTGAACCGTGTTTAGTCATCATCCAACGGCCTATAAGCGATCTCAGGGCATTTCTCGCGGATCGGCGATGAAAGATCTCGCTCCCTCAACCGTTGATAAATCTTCATCCAACGGCCAGTAAGCGACCTCATGGCATTTCACGCGGATCGACATTGGAGTTGAGAGAATTTAACTTACTTCGACGAAACATCTGATGTGTCCAGATCTGAACCGTCGTATAGTCATCATCCAACGGCCTATAAGCGATCTCAGGGCATTTCTCG
>NC_025699.1:16431466-16440684 GCF_000633955.1 Camelina sativa | reverse complement strand
CTAAAAAAAAGGTTTCAGTTCTTAAAAATTATGTTGTATCCTTCTCTCCTTCTCTTATCCATGATAGAAACTATATTTTCTTTGAATATGATTCATTTATTCAAGAAAAATTATGTATCTTATCATATATGTTAAACAATAAATTAATAAATAGATTTTAATTAATATAGAAAATGATCAAAATATAGTTAAAATGCTCAAAATGCTCAATATAATACAATCAATGGCCAACATTATGACATCTCTATCGATGTGCTTATACATAATATTCGACATAAACGAGAGTTTGGCATCAAAAAAATCTGGTAGAGATGATATTATTGTGTAATTCATACGTTATTATATTATTTATCATAATTTAATAGGTTTTTTTGATCTGGTAAATATTTATTATGTCTTTGAAAAATATCAGGTTGAACTATTATAAATTAAAATTAAAANGGTTTTTTTGATCTGGTAAATATTTATTATGTCTTTGAAAAATATCAGGTTGAACTATTATAAATTAAAATTAAAAATATATTTTATTGTATATAATTATGCATTTTAAAACATAAATATTCAAATTTGGCACATAATAAGTACATGTCCCTACTCTTCATATTGGTTTTCTTTCTTGTGAATCTGTTTTTTTTATAACTGTTTTATATAAATAAAATAAAATTTTATTGTATATAATTATTCATTTATAGACGACTGTTTTAGTTGTAGTTCTTCTTTCTTCCTCTTTGGATTGAAATCTAGCCATAGTCAGAAGAAGGAATTGGTAACCAGACTTTCAAAGAACTCTTGATGTCAGATCCGAGAGCAGTTGAGTATCTTCTAGGATTTATGTTTTAAAGTATACTAATAGAAAGATGATTTATGTTTTAAAAAACATATCCATTTGTAAATTCTTTTAGAGTTAATATATATTCATTGAATTTTTGAGTGTTACTATCTTTTAGATTAACTCATCTTTTATGTTGATTCGTCTATAACCTTGATTTATTGTGTGCTAGCGGCTATAACCGCGGGCTGAACTTTTTTTTGATGAAAATTTGCAATAATTTATTTTGTTATTATGTTATTTATAATGGTTTGTGATTAAAAAATTTGTTGCTTATATGATAATTTTTGTATTTTAAAAATGTTTATTGAAAACCTGTCAATAAAACATTTGCTTGTAATGAATAAAATTATTTAAACCTTTGTTAAATCTTTGTTATAGTTGTGAATTAAGTAAAAAGATATAAATTACAAATTAGTTTTGATTCTAACAGTTTTTTTTTTCTACAATTTATTTTATTTGATGTTTCCCCTATTTTCGTTTTTTAATTAAAAATATTTATTTAATTAATTATTTAATCTTAATTAAGTTTTTCTAATGGCGATTGAATGTAATTTTTTACACATTTTAAGGTTAGTTTTATATTTGTACTTCCCAATTAATATAGTAAGATATCAAATCATAATTACCTATAGATTGTGTCATTGATGGGATTTTTCATCTTATTGTTTTTTTCACCTTCGTGTAAATGGGAGAGAAAGAGTATGAGAGAGAAACTATAATGATGTCTTATTTTAGGTGCAAGTATATCGGTATTTAGTTGCACTGATTTTTTGTTTTACGCCAATTAATATTTTTAATTAGATTACTAATTATCTTTAGTACCCTTAATGATTTTATCCTTGTTTGAACTATTTCTAATGGCATTTCATTGTAATTTCTTACACATTCTAATGTTAATTTCATATTTGTACTTCTCAATTAATATAGTAGGATAATGATAGTATATGATATATGGCCTCCTCTAAATTCTAAAGTTTAGTAATTATATAGATGATTTCATGACAAATTCGTTTAGAATTAATATTCACTGAATTTTTATTGTTACTATGTATTTCTTTTAGATCAAGGCATCTTTTTTTTGTTGATTGGTCTATAATCTAGATTAACTGTGCTAGCAGTAGTACTTTGTTGTTCCTTATAGACTAAGGTATTCGATTCATTTCTTTTTCTCACATGTTTAATTGGATTGTAAACTTGAAAAATCAACATATAAAAAAAGTTTTCCAGTCGTATGTCACTAAATTAAGTACCAACAACAATGTAAGTGATGATGGAATTGAATGGTGACAAATCATTTTGAAAGGAACTATACTTACTAAAAAAAAGGTTTCAGTTCTTACAAATTATGTTGTATCCTTCTCTGCTTCTCTTATCCGTGATAGAACAACTAATATTTTCTTCATATTTTTTGATATTTTTTCCTACTTCGCGTGTAATGGTGTGTTTGCTGGAATTGCATCAAATCGGTATGTTTTAAGCTTAGAATATTTTACCTTTTTAAACAAATAATCACGAAACACACGAAGCTGGTGGCACATGAAAAATTCAATGAAAACAAATATATATATTTTGCGTTAAAACTTGAAGCGGACTGCGTGAGACTTCATGTCAAAGTTCTAAAGATGAAAGATCATGAAAAGATTTTGGACTATAAAAGTTTTGATGCATCAATCTTGCTGAGAATATTTTATACAACAAAATTTACCAGGTATAGTATGATTATATATGACTTGAGTGGATTATATTATATTGTTCAAGACTTCAAGTGATCACATTGTCACACTTACATAGTTACATGTGACCATGAGGAGTAATAAATCCCAAACAGTTTTACCATCTCTACCATGCTTCACTAAGCATGCATCTATTTCGTGCAAGTGATGTTTTTCACAACTAAAGTATCCGTTGTAGAGTCTAACTTATTTTTCACTCAAAGTTGTATATACGTATTAAAATATTATTTCCATTCCATTACGTAACTCACCCCCTTCACTTTACACCAAAACCAAAAGCCTCCGCAAAAGTAAGGCTTGTGCAAAGCATTCAAGGTTCTAATTTCTAAAAATATTTTTCTATTTTGACGGTTTAACAAAAATAATTAATTTTAAGAGAATATACAGTAGATAACACAAAAGAATGAAAAATAATTAAGAAACTACCATTTGTTTACCGTACTTTTGTCAAAAAGATAATAAAATTACCAAAATTTGTCTTATTCTTCTTCTCCCTCTTTCTTCTTCGGTTTCTTCTCCTCCTACATCCCCATTGGTGTTCTCTTCTCACCATGAGATATCATTATTTCTTCTGTTATAAACACATTAGACAACATCAATTCTTACTTTTCTTGCTTCTTGCTTCTTTTCTGTTTCTCTCTTTCAAATTGCAGAAAATATCTCACTTTATCTCTTTGAATTTCAATTTCTGTTGGAATCTCCATCGTCGTGTTTTTTTTATTTAATTCATGACATTTTCTTTTGTAACACGCTACTTTATCAAATTACAGGTGATAACATAATATCTCTTTCATTAATAATTTATTTTCTTAAGTTACACGTTATTTATTAAGACTAGGTACTAATCCGCAGAAAACCGCGGGCTGAGCTTTTTTTATATAAATTTATTTTGTTATTATGTTATTTATAATGGTTTGTGATTAAAAATTCGTTTTGCTTATATTAAAATTTTAGTATTTTATAAATGTTTATTGAAAACCTGTCAATAAAACATTTGCATATAATTAATAAAAATGTTTAAACCTTTGTCAATTAAACGCAATTCTTGCTATAGTTGTGAAGTAAGTAAAAAGATATAACTGACATATAAAAAAAGAAACTAAATATAGTTAGTGAATGTTCTTAAAAACCTCTTTGAAAACAACATTCATTGTTTTTTTTTTTTTTAATGTGGCTTCCTTTTCTTGTCTGTAATAAGCACCTTCAAGCGTTGAATATATTTAAATCTCAACTTAGTTTTATTTTTCTAAAGAATGGTGGCTAAAAGAAAAATATAATTTTTTAAAATAGATAAGATATTATATCTATATATTTCATCTTTTATTTATTAATTTTCAAAATCTAAGCCATATATATATTTTATTTGATTAGATTTTTGATAAAAATTTTAACCCGTGCTGGAAAAGTTTTTTGATAAAATTTGTGGTTATATAGATTTTATTCGATTAGATTTTTAAAATCTTAGCTGTTAATTTTGTTTTAAGTATGAATTACTTTTGATTCTAATAGTTTTTTTTTTTTTAAACTTTTCTACAATATATTTTATTTAATGTGTTCCCAATTTTCGTTTTTAATTAATTATATTTATTTATTTAATTAATTAATTTTAATTAAGTTTTTCTAATGGCAATTAAATGTAATTTTTACACATTTTAAAGTTAGTTTCATATTTGTACTTCCCAATTAATATAGTAGGATTACGTGTGATTTCTTTTGAAAACACGATTTTTAATGTAAAAACATATTGTTTTTATAAATGATACGCTTTTTCTTTTAGTATATACTGATATTTTTATTAATTGATATGTTTTTTCCACAAATAGCAAAACGTTATTGTACTTTTGTCGTTTGTTTAAGAGCACTTTTGAATTTTTCCTTCTCTTACAAATGATAGTTACCTTAATTTTCTGACACAATGATATTTTCTTAATTTCTTTTCGATTTCATTGTAGTTACTAATATTACCTTATTTTTAATGTGGTATATGTCAGTAGAAATTTCAGATTTTTTATAAATTATAAAACTACAAATTAAACTGTACGTACTACAACCTTAAACTGAGAAAGAAGACCGGATTACTTCGCATTTTAATTAGGCAGTTGATAAACAATCATTTTTGGCTCATTAAATTACCTTAACCACGTATTCATATATGCTTAAAAAAAAATTAATAATATTTGTTATTTCCATCTATATTTATACATTTACAAAAGTAAACAAAATGAAAACATATACGTTTCGTGAAACAGAACGTTATAGAACCAACACTACTATCACTATCCCCGTTTCGCTTTGTTAAGAAAAAAAGTGTAATCTAACCTCTTCTTCACCTAATAAACCCGTGATTACAAAAATAAAGTCATCCTTTTATTTATTTAATATCATTACAATATCCATAACAATAACAAATATTTATTTTTTGGTAACCACAAAAAATAACATGAGGCTAAAAAGCGCGTCTGCTTGAAAAAGATCACGCGCACAGCTAACCCCACCGTCCAAATTCTTCTAACTCTAAAAAAGATCTCAACCGTATCTTTATCCACATCATACGTTTTTACACGTGTCACTCGATCACCTATTTTAAATTACCAGATATATTATTATAATCTTATCCTTTTTTTTAATGCTTTTCTCCCCTATAAATATCTCCCCCCTTTCTTCATCTTCTCAGATCTCTTCCGTCGCACACGAAACAAAAACAACAACAAATCTCAAAAAAAATTTCAATTCGAATATTCAAACGATAGATTCTTCGTAATAGAGAGTGAGAAAAAAAATGGCGCTTAATATATCGCATCAGCTCGGAGTACTCGCCGGAACTCCGATCAAATCCGGCGAAATGACCGATTCGTCGATATTATCTGTTTCACCACCATCGGCGAGGATGATGATGTCCTCAAAACCGATGAATCGAAACTACAAGTCTCACGGGACAGATCCATCGCCTCCGATGAGTCCTGTTTTAGGTGCGACGCGTGCGGATCTGTCGGTGGCGTGTAAAGCTTACGCGGTGGAGAGCGGAGTTGAGACCATCGAGGAACAGAGATCGTATAAGGAAGGAGGAATTGGGGAGAAGAGAGAAGGAGGAGGTGTTCCTGTGTTTGTTATGATGCCGCTTGATAGTGTTACGATGGGGAATACGGTGAATCGGAGGAAAGCGATGAAAGCGAGTTTGCAGGCGTTGAAGAGTGCTGGTGTTGAAGGGATTATGATTGATGTGTGGTGGGGTTTGGTTGAGAAGGAGTCTCCTGGTACTTATAATTGGGGTGGTTATAATGAGTTGCTTGAGATGGCTAAGAAGCTTGGGCTTAAGGTTCAAGCTGTTATGTCGTTTCATCAGTGTGGTGGTAACGTTGGTGACTCTGTAACGTACGTATCTCTCTCTTTCTCTTATTCAATCTCTTTAGTATTATTGTTAAACATTTTAGTGATAGTTAGGATTGGGGATTTTAGGCTAGGCAGGTTCGATATAACATTGGTTCTGTGAATGTTTAGTTTGATCAGAGAGAGTCTTGAGGAAGTTTTAGAATTGAGGCTTACATTTTTTGCAGATTGTGATTTAAGTTTGTGTAGGCACAAAAATGTTCCATTTTCTTTTTTAATTGATTGATGGAGTAACGTGTACGGAAAATTGCTGTGACACGTGATGATACAATGTTCAAGAAGAAAGTGATAGTTTCAAGAGTTTAAGAGCCACATCTTTTTTTTTCTTTGTTACGTGAGCGTCTCAAATTAAACATTTCGTCTTTTTCTCTGTTGTTTTCTCTTTACGAAACTCTATACTCTTTTCGGGTCTTTTTTGTTTTTTCTTTCTCATCATCCCATCTTATGTCTCTTTCAAGATTGATTACAAATGATGGATTTTGTAGTCAAGACGTTTCTTTTATATGGACCAGTGACTTATTTTTATGTCTTCAATATAGAGTTACTTCATATTAAGAGTAAATAAGTCATTGTCGTATCATTCACTAATGAAACGTTGGGTTCTAATTGGGAATTATTTTTCTTCTGCAGTATTCCTCTGCCTCAGTGGGTTATTGAAGAGGTTGACAAGGACCCAGAGCTTGCATACACTGATCAGTGGGGAAGAAGGAACCATGAGTATGTATCACTTGGCGCTGATACACTCCCGGTTCTTAAAGGTAGAACTCCCGTGCAGTGCTATGGGGATTTCATGCGTGCTTTCAGAGACAACTTCAAGCATCTTCTTGGAGACACCATTGTGGTATGTTTTAGATTTTTTTCTCCGTTTCGTGTTTCATTTTAGAACATGCTTCTTTGACTCTCTTTGTTCCTCAACAATGTTTTGGTTAGAAGTCTGAGTTTGGATTGAATTCATTTTTTCAGGAAATCCAAGTGGGAATGGGACCTGCAGGAGAGCTGCGTTACCCTTCGTACCCTGAGCAAGAAGGGACATGGAAGTTCCCAGGGATTGGAGCCTTCCAGTGCTATGATAAGGTAATTACCGCAAATCACATATGGATAGCCTCTGATTCATTTTGCAAAGAAAGTCATACTAATTTGGTTTACTTGCTTTGATTGATACAGTACTCGTTAAGCAGCTTGAAAGCAGCAGCTGAGGCTTATGGGAAGCCAGAGTGGGGCAGTACTGGTCCAACCGATGCTGGTCACTACAACAACTGGCCAGAAGACACTCAGTTCTTCAAAAAAGAAGATGGTGGTTGGAACACAGAGTACGGAGAGTTCTTCCTCTCGTGGTACTCTCAGATGCTGCTAGATCATGGTGAGCGGATTCTTTCATCAGCCAAATCGATATTCGAAAGTACGGGTGTCAAAATATCAGTCAAAGTCGCTGGAATCCACTGGCACTACGGGACCCGTTCTCACGCCCCTGAGCTCACAGCGGGATACTACAACACAAGGTTCAGAGATGGGTACCTACCGATCGCCCAAATGTTAGCCAGGCACAACGCCATATTCAACTTCACATGTATCGAGATGAGGGACCACGAACAGCCTCAAGACGCGCTTTGTGCACCAGAGAAGCTAGTTAACCAGGTGGCTCTAGCCACTCTGGCCGCAGAAGTTCCTCTAGCTGGTGAAAACGCATTGCCTAGGTATGATGACTATGCGCACGAGCAGATCCTCAAGGCCACAGCGCTGAGCTTCGATCAGAACAGCGAGGGAGAAAACCGAGAGATGTGTGCATTTACTTACCTAAGGATGAACCCGGAGTTGTTTCAGGCAAATAACTGGGGAAAATTTGTAGCGTTTGTGAAGAAAATGGGCGAAAGAAGAGACTCTCATAGGTGTTGGGAAGAAGTTGAGCGTGAAGCTGAGCATTTTGTGCACGTTACTCAGCCGCTGGTTCAAGAAGCTGCAGTGGCTCTCACTCACTAGAGAGACAGAGATTGTGGCATGGTTCGATGGTTTATGTCTGTATGCGATCCCTAATAATGGAATAGTTCTATGATGATGCCGAAAAGATGTTTAGGCTTGTTGGAGTTTGTGTATGTATTGTTAGTAAAATCAAAATGTATGCCACAGCTCTGGTATTTTTCCGGTCAGGTTGTGGCATTCATTCTACTACTTTTAATATATGCTAAAAGATGTATATACTCTTCAACGGAGGGAGAAAGAAATAACATTTCTTCAATATATAATACTATGAATGAATGATATATCGTAATGTAAAATTTATTACAATAGTTGCAAAGATGTGCCTTAGTTTTGATTTGTTGTGTACTTTAGCACTGTTCGTATAATTGCTTGGTCAACCATCATATGAGTTTAATTCATTGGAGGATGTAAAATATAAGAACTTAGACCGTAAACTAGCTACCAAAATCCACATAGGTAATAGCGAATCCCAAACTTGGCATTGTCCACTTACAAACATTATGTGTGGGTGTGGGTCATTTGGATTGTACATTTGGGTAAGAAAGTATTTGCTTAATGCCTAAACAACATTACTCCCGAAACTAGTTGGAAACAATAGTTACTACTTACTACACACCAGGTAGCTTATGGCCTTCATTAATCTCAATCTCAAAACTTGCTGACCAAAAACACCATTTACCGTGCCTTTATAATTAACTCAAGGTAAACCATTAACTAAGAAGCTTTATCAATGTTTTCACCAAAAGATGCAAAAGAACGACCAAATTAGGGAGACCAAAACACAAGTAGTGATGGATGTTTCTTCTAAAAAATAGTAGAGAAGATTAGATGAAACAAAGAAATAATTAAGGACAGAGGAGCCGGATTAATAGGGAAGTTCACGTGAAGTTACAGCTTAAACCAGCCAAACACATATTACTAAATTCTCATTCTCACAAACAAAAATCGTGGGACCAATCTAATCTTTTTAATTGATTATGTGGCTGTAAAACCTAAAAACATAAACTATTCAGTATGAATAAGATTTGTGATTAGAGAACAGTCTTACTTTTGTCTCTTTCTCTATATGATTAATTTGACCCTTGAGCCACTCAAAAACAGGTCTCTCTATTCCCCTCCTAATGTGACATCTACCCACATATTATCTATTATTTGGGGACTTGTGACTCTGGAAACTGATTACTAATATGAAATGAAAATAGTAACTATAGAGTTATAGTCTTATAGAGTATATAATATATAACATAGAGAGAGGGATGGGTCCAAATAGTTGATGATGGTCATGGACC
>NC_025699.1:16388873-16431003 GCF_000633955.1 Camelina sativa | reverse complement strand
GAAGAGACTCTCATAGGTGTTGGGAAGAAGTTGAGCGTGAAGCTGAGCATTTTGTGCACGTTACTCAGCCGCTGGTTCAAGAAGCTGCAGTGGCTCTCACTCACTAGAGAGACAGAGATTGTGGCATGGTTCGATGGTTTATGTCTGTATGCGATCCCTAATAATGGAATAGTTCTATGATGATGCCGAAAAGATGTTTAGGCTTGTTGGAGTTTGTGTATGTATTGTTAGTAAAATCAAAATGTATGCCACAGCTCTGGTATTTTTCCGGTCAGGTTGTGGCATTCATTCTACTACTTTTAATATATGCTAAAAGATGTATATACTCTTCAACGGAGGGAGAAAGAAATAACATTTCTTCAATATATAATACTATGAATGAATGATATATCGTAATGTAAAATTTATTACAATAGTTGCAAAGATGTGCCTTAGTTTTGATTTGTTGTGTACTTTAGCACTGTTCGTATAATTGCTTGGTCAACCATCATATGAGTTTAATTCATTGGAGGATGTAAAATATAAGAACTTAGACCGTAAACTAGCTACCAAAATCCACATAGGTAATAGCGAATCCCAAACTTGGCATTGTCCACTTACAAACATTATGTGTGGGTGTGGGTCATTTGGATTGTACATTTGGGTAAGAAAGTATTTGCTTAATGCCTAAACAACATTACTCCCGAAACTAGTTGGAAACAATAGTTACTACTTACTACACACCAGGTAGCTTATGGCCTTCATTAATCTCAATCTCAAAACTTGCTGACCAAAAACACCATTTACCGTGCCTTTATAATTAACTCAAGGTAAACCATTAACTAAGAAGCTTTATCAATGTTTTCACCAAAAGATGCAAAAGAACGACCAAATTAGGGAGACCAAAACACAAGTAGTGATGGATGTTTCTTCTAAAAAATAGTAGAGAAGATTAGATGAAACAAAGAAATAATTAAGGACAGAGGAGCCGGATTAATAGGGAAGTTCACGTGAAGTTACAGCTTAAACCAGCCAAACACATATTACTAAATTCTCATTCTCACAAACAAAAATCGTGGGACCAATCTAATCTTTTTAATTGATTATGTGGCTGTAAAACCTAAAAACATAAACTATTCAGTATGAATAAGATTTGTGATTAGAGAACAGTCTTACTTTTGTCTCTTTCTCTATATGATTAATTTGACCCTTGAGCCACTCAAAAACAGGTCTCTCTATTCCCCTCCTAATGTGACATCTACCCACATATTATCTATTATTTGGGGACTTGTGACTCTGGAAACTGATTACTAATATGAAATGAAAATAGTAACTATAGAGTTATAGTCTTATAGAGTATATAATATATAACATAGAGAGAGGGATGGGTCCAAATAGTTGATGATGGTCATGGACCATGTGAAAAACAATGAAAGCCCACACCATTAATTGTGGTAATGGATGAGAATATAGTCTTGTAGTTTTCCATGTCCTTAAACCTAATCTTCTAACACAATTCTCCACCTTCCCTTCTGACATCTCCCATATCACCCACTTCCCTTTTAATTTATTCCATTCTACCAATCTTTAATTTACCTTTTTACTGTAGTGTGTTACACATGTGAGTGAGTGAAAAAACAAAGCTAGAGATATTTATTACAGATTTGAGATGCTCTTTTTAGAAGGGGCCATATATAAATGGTAGTGTAGTACTAGTGGAGCTAACTCATTCACAATTATGACTTCTCTTCATTGAATGAAGGAGAGCCTCTCTACATCAATAAATAAGACAACAACATAGGTTTCAGAGAAAAAAAAAGTGAGATACTCCTTTGTTAAAATATTCTTATTCCATGTTATAAAAGGAAAAAAGAAAGATCGAAGAAGAAGAAGATACATTCACAAGATTAGATATGGGTGGATGCACAAGCAAGAAAGTGAGCGGAAAAAGTATGAAAAGTGTGAAGGAGACGTCGAAAGAGAAAAACAGAGGATCAAGAAGACCCATGGTTAAAGAGAGAGATGAGAGAGAGAAGGTGATGTATGCTCAGCTTAAAGAGGCGGAGAGAGAGTGGAGGAAAGAGAGGAAGAAGCTGAGAGAGGAAGTGAGGAGACTAAGGGAGAAACTTGAGGAGAGAGAGGAAGCAAAGACAACAACAACAACAACCACAGAGGAAAGAGAATATTGGAAGTGGGTTGTTGAGGAGATGTGTGTAGAGAGAGCAGTGAGAGATGAAGCCGTTGAGAAATGGAAACAACTCTATTTAGCTATCAAGAACGAGCTTGATCATCTCATTATCCACACTACTTCTTCCTCTGGTAAAAAAAAAAACTCAACTCATTTCAACTTAATGTGAGAAAAAAATATGGATCCTTAAAGTGTCATTTTTTTGGTAGGAGAAGCAATAATGCAAATGAAACTTGGGAAGGAAGAAAAAGAAGAGGAAGAAACAGAAGCGAAGACTGTGGAAGTATTGAGAGATGAAGTTAGAGTTAAAGAAGAGACAATTGAGACACTAAAAGAGAAAATAAGTTTGATGGATAGACAAAAGTACGAGAAAGAAAGAGAGATTGACATATTGAGACAGAGTTTGAAGATTCTTGGAAGCAAAAAGAAGAAGAAGAAGAGGACAGGATCCTTAGCATCCATGAATCTGTTGATATTGAAGACCAAATGTGTCAAATGTACATAAAACTCTTTTTGTCAAATAGTCTTTTGCAAGAACAGTCATATCAGTCAGAGAATCTTGATCCACAATGTCATATTATTATTTATTTCTCTTTTGGTTGTTTTACCAAAAAAAATATATTGGGAATATAGTAAAATCATATCACTATATGAGTTCAAAAAGCACATGACCCATCAAAGATTTTTCACAAATTAAATCATTTTTGTTTTTGGTTTTTGTTTTAGTACGATACGCTCTTGATGCAATTATTTCACAGTTGTGATCATGAACCATTTCATTATAGCTCAAACACCTTATAGTTCCAATTAGAAATGTTGATTCTTACCCTGGTTGAATTAGAAATGTTGATTCTTACCCTGGTTCCTTTGATCTTGGACATCTCACATTCTTTGCGATCCTGTACCGACGGAGTGGTAGACTGAAGACCAACCCGATTTCCGGTTTGGTTTTCTTTAGGTTCTCATTGGTAAATTATATCCAAAATATTCTTTTTCTCTCTAATCGGACTTAGCTTTTAAGATTGATTATTTTATTAGGAAATGCAACTTTTTAACATTCATTTAATGTTTAGTTAAATTTCCATGCTAAATATTTGTTTTCAAAGATACATGTCAAAATTTAAATGATCACGCACATGTAAAATTAGCATATGTAACTAAGTATTTTTGTTAGTTTTCTTTTTTAGTTGAAATTTTTTAATAATTCTTTTAGATATAGACATGTAAGTTAATTATACAAAGTGAAGTTTATACTCCATACTTAGAGTAAAAAACATTAACATGTGACATCTCTCATTATGACATGTGTCATTACTTTTAAAGTTATATACATCATTATCTATTTTTGTTAAATTGAATTGTATTATTATATATGAGGGACACATTCTTTGTATTCTCAATAAGTACATTTTGTTTTTTCCTTAGAAACAATTACAAGTGTTGTGTAGGTTTGAAAGAAAATAACAAATACAAAGATATCTAATGAAAATACAACATTCTTCTTTCTATCTCTATTTTTTTCTTAATCTTAAGAAATATTGCAAATTTGAAGACAATAACAACTCTATATCTCTCACTAGTCATAGAGAAAAAAGTTCCATAAAACTAATACAAAATGGTTTTAATCAAAAAAATAATTTAATTAATTATTAAATAACACATAACTTTTGTTTGGATTTTCGAATATACTGATTCGGATTAGAGAGTTTATTGGTTGATGAGGTAGAGATTTTAAACAATTTTCCTCATGAGTTATCAATAGTTGTAGTGTTGTACTCATTATGTACTAGTACAATAATTTCCCACTATATTAACTATCTGTTTATCAGACATGACATATGAAGTTAGGTTCTCAAATCAATAATTACAACATATTAATGATGTCACAAAATCTTAATTATTAATTTAAAGTTATGTATTAAAGTTGTCATAAATTGTATTAGAAGTAGCCATTATATTTTTAAACACAAAATAGTGTGACATACTTATAAATACATATTCACAGATCATGTTTTTATAGCATATCATTTTTGACCAAAACAACTATTGTCTCATGTTGCATTTGACAACTAATTATGATAGAAGATTAATTATTTTACAATTTTTATGTTATATTAGATTATTCTTGAAAGTTAAATATTCAGTATAAACGATTAATTTATTTAATACTCTTTCCGTTTCATGAAAAGTGTCATTTTGACACATTTCAAACAAATTAAGAAAATTTTAAATTATACATATTTACCTCTATTTTAATAAGTGGTTAATGATTTAAATTTAATGAAATAAACATTGGGTTAGGGATAAATTATAAAATTCAGCGTAAAAATACATTGAAAATGTTGAATAACACTTTTTATAAAACAATTTTTTTTTTCTTTCTAAAATGACATTGTTTGTGAAATAGAGGAAGTATGACATATAAAAATAATCAGTCTGAAAATAACTAAATATTTTTAATATTTATTTAATCATAACATATTGCATATTTTATTATATTAGTTTCAAATTCACGCTACACGTATAACTCTTTGTGGTATATATATATATATGTATACCTAACAATAATACAACAAATTTTTTCTCTATCTCTATTTTTCTCTTAATCTTAAGAAATATTAAAAACTTTAAAAACAGTGGCAACTCGATATTTTTCACTAGTTTCGATTTTCTTTGTTTTTTCTGTTTTTGGATGATACCTCAAAGTTAATAAAAGATTAAAACACTCAAAAATCATGTGGAAAACACTCAAAATCGTCTGGTTGTAACTTGTGTTTGGTTCAGTTTTGATATTTTTGGGGCTTTATCCTTTTTAACAACATTTATTTAAATTTGAAGATTTTTTTTATAGTAGAATATATATATATATATATATATATTTTTTTTTTTTTACTTGACTCCTATATTATAAATATGGTATTTTAGTGGGGTATTTTTTTTGTATTATAGATATGGTTTGATTTCTTTTGCGGTATTGATTATTAAAAAAAAAAAGATGAAACCAAACCAATTTATTATCTCTTCAATGCAATTTTATAGCCAAATATTTCATTACAACTTTAACACAACTTGAATCAACTAATCCCCTATATAAAACCAACGAGTTAAACCCAGTATTTATCTTTTTCCAATTGGTTATTTCAGACCCAATTGAACCCGATTTGACACCCTTACCTACCAGTCTATCACTAACTTAAATCCAATATACCAAACCGGCGAATTAAACCAAACATTTCCCAATTTATACTAAAAGACACCGTTCGGAAATTACCAAAAAACCCTATTTTTTATATTTGTATCTGAATCCTGACCATTTATATCTCCTTCTCACTCTCATCAGAGTTTTCACTTTTTGAAGTTTCTCCTCCACACGCCGCCGCCAAAGCCCCTCTTTGTAAACCATTTACTCCGCGCGCCGTCATGCAAGCCACCATCTTCTCCCCACGCGCCACCCTCTTCCCCTGTAAACCTCTCCACCCTTCCCACAATGTCAACTCTCGCAACCGCCCCTCAACCTTCTCCTGCTCTGTTCAATCCGTGACCGCTGATCCTTCCCCACCCGCCACTGACGCCAACAAGCTCAACAAGTACAGCTCGAGAATCACCGAACCCAAATCCCAAGGTGGGTCTCAAGCGATTCTTCACGGTGTGGGTTTGTCAGACGACGATTTGCTGAAACCCCAAGTTGGTATCTCGTCGGTGTGGTACGAAGGGAACACTTGTAATATGCATTTGCTGAAGTTGTCTGAGGCTGTGAAAGAAGGAGTTCAAAACGCTGGGATGGTTGGGTTTAGGTTTAATACGATTGGTGTTAGTGATGCTATCTCGATGGGAACGAGAGGGATGTGTTTTAGTTTGCAGTCTAGGGATTTGATTGCTGATAGTATTGAGACTGTAATGAGTGCTCAGTGGTATGATGGCAACATATCTATTCCTGGTTGTGATAAAAATGTGAGCTTTGCCCCCTCTTTTGTGTTGTTGTGTAAATGGAATGTGCCCCTCTTCCGTTATCTCCATGGATGTGTGGTTGATTTGTTCTATTGTTGTTTTTTTTTGTGACGTTTTTAGATGCCTGGAACTATTATGGCTATGGGAAGGCTTAACAGACCAGGCATTATGGTTTATGGTGGAACCATTAAGGTACTTTACTTATCAAATTGATGAAAGGAACAGTTCATTAAACCCTGAACCCTTGTGACTAGTTGGTTCGATAGCTTATTGACCTTGTTTTGATATGATTGCAGCCTGGCCATTTTCAAGAAAAGACGTATGACATAGTATCTGCTTTCCAGGTATCTATCTTTTCTTCTATCAACATCTTGTTTCTAAATTCTGAAGTTTATTTATGAGACTTCATTGAGTTTTTCAATTTTGGGATTAAGTTACAAAAATTCTTGGTGACTGTGGTGTCAAATCGCTTTAGTACTTGTGGGGTTCCTCATGTTTTTCAATTTTGTGTTTCAGAGTTATGGAGAATTTGTTAGTGGTTCTATAAGTGATGAACAGAGAAAGACTGTCCTCCATCATTCATGTCCTGGAGCTGGAGCCTGTGGTGGTATGTACACAGCTAACACAATGGCTTCTGCAATCGAAGCCATGGGAATGTCCCTTCCTTACAGGTGAGGCTTTCAGTCCTGAAGACCACATTTATAACATCAACTTCAAACATTTTGACAAATTTATGCTTAATTGAAAGTTATTTCCACAAGCACATTGGAGATCCTAAATTGTATGTGCAAAATGCTTATTCCAAAGATTCATATATTTGCTTATTCTTTTTTTGAAGCTCTTCGATACCAGCTGAAGACCCATTAAAATTGGACGAGTGCCGTTTAGCTGGTAAATATCTTTTAGAATTGCTAAGAATGGACTTGAAACCACGGGATATTATCACTCCAAAATCACTTCGTAATGCAATGGTTACTGTCATGGCCCTTGGAGGATCGACAAATGCTGTATTGCATCTAATTGCTATTGCAAGGTGACAGATTGATATGTTTTGCTTAGTGTTATTACCATGGAGAGCAATGGACCGTAGTAATGAATTGAAATGGTTTCAGGTCTGTTGGTTTGGAGTTGACCCTTGATGATTTTCAGAAGGTCAGCGATGCGGTTCCGTTTCTGGCAGATCTGAAACCCAGTGGGAAATATGTTATGGAGGATATACATAAGGTGCGGGCTTTGGCAAAATCGTTTTGCTTATTACTTATGTGTGTTTCTGTTGATCATTTTTGTAAGTTTTGTTGTTTGATCACAGATTGGTGGCACACCAGCTGTTCTTCGCTTTCTATTAGAGCATGGATTTATGGATGGGGATTGTATGACAGGTATTAATGCTCAAACATCTTGTAAACCCACTTAGCATTTTGAGTTGATGTGAAGTACTTATAAAACTGATTACATAACTACGCTTTTGTATCTCCTTACCAGTCACAGGGCAGACTTTGGCTCAAAATTTAGAAAACGTCCCCAGCTTAAGTGAAGGGCAGGTAGGATTGTTTGTAATTTTATTAGTTATCTCATGGAAATCTACTGGCTGTTTCTTCTTATTTATAATGGATGTTTAGTTATACAGTTTTCTAATTAATTCTGATATATTTTCCAGGAGATAATTAGACCTGTGTCAAATCCAATCAAGGAGACTGGACACATACAAATCTTGCGAGGAGACCTTGCACCAGATGGTTCTGTAGCAAAAATTACCGGCAAAGAGGGATTATATTTCTCTGGTAAAGTTGGTTCACTCCAATGCCTTCTTTACACTCAATATCTAGCTAATGCTTCTCGATTATAGGGCTTATGTAGTGGAACTATTTATTTTAGGTCCTGCGCTTGTATTTGAAGGAGAGGAATCTATGCTTGCTGCTATATCAGCAGACCCAATGAGTTTTAAGGTAATTTCCATTCTCGTATGAAGTTCGTCTCTAGAGCTGTTTATTTCTTTATATGCTAAAATGTATTGTGTTTCAGGGAACAGTGGTTGTTATCAGAGGAGAGGGGCCTAAAGGAGGTCCAGGTATGCCTGAGATGTTGACACCAACAAGTGCAATAATGGGTGCCGGTCTTGGAAAGGTATGACCAGTTTACTGGGTTATTGAGATATTTACTTAGTCTGATCAATTTTTATGTTCTAAGTTAAAGAACTCGCTTATGGTAGTCACCTGATTCATTTATCTACTTTATCCATATCCAAAAATACACACTTATACAAAGTGACAATATGTTGCTATTGGGTGCTGCAGGAATGTGCATTACTGACTGATGGTAGGTTCTCTGGTGGGTCACACGGTTTTGTTGTTGGCCACATTTGCCCTGAAGCTCAGGTCTCTCTCTCTCTCTCTCTCTCTCTCTCTCCCTTTTTCTCTATCTGTCCACTGGCTTCATTGGATTACAAGATAAATTTGATAGATCCATAGTACGGAAAACAAATGCTATTGTGTCAGTCATCATATTTAGCTTTAGCAAAATGGAACAATGGTAACGGTATGCCTGAATAGTTGATGGCCAGCTCTTATACAGTTATGATGATTTTGGGTTCTTTCAAATACTAAAAGCGATATTTATCTGATTTGAGAATGTGAAGATAATAATGCTGAAAGCTGTTATCCGGGTATGCTTACTATTTATATCTGCAGGAGGGTGGTCCGATCGGTCTGATAGAGAATGGAGACATAATCACCATTGACATAGGAAAGAAGAGAATAGACACACAAGTTTCACCCGAAGAAATGAATGAGCGTAGAAAGAAATGGACTGCTCCTGCATACAAGGTTAACCGCGGAGTTCTATACAAGGTATTATGAATTCATATACTGTGTATGTATGCATGTATGTAATTGAAGTCTCTTTGACATCTGTTGGATTAGTTTCTAATGAATGGTTTATGATATTCTAAAACAGTACATCAAGAACGTGCAATCGGCTTCAGATGGATGTGTGACTGATGAGTAAAATAACGATCTAAGAGGGAGTTTTTTGAATGAGCAGAAGGATGTAGTGTGTTCATGAGGGAATTTATGTACGTTTATTATTTATTTTAGCTTCTAGATCATGTTACTATGTGACTGATCATTAGACTAGATGCAAGGTTGGTTTTAAGGTTTTGTTTCTCTTTTTGTCAAAATAAAAAAACTTCTGTTGTGGCATTACGAATAAAAAGACAGAATAAAGACGGATTCGCATAAATAAGTCTATGATACGAGGAAGTGCACCACCAGCATATATAATGTGGGCAAATATTACACCATTTTATTACATTTCAGATCTCTTGACATAATCGTCAAAACACGGGTACAAAAAAAATCCATAACTTTATTACAAAATTAATTAGAAAAGAAAAAAGGAGTTTTCAAAATTATAATAACTCCTTATATGTAAAAATTTATGATATGAGTAGTTTTCTTACTTATCATTTCTTCTCATTGATGCCAAGAGTGTTTTTGACACCATCAACAGCACCCTGAGCCATGTTCTTCACTGACTCTCCAGTCTGTCCCCATCAACATTAATATAGATTAAACACAGTTTTGTAGTCGTACTAATTATTCATAATTATATACATAATTAGCTATGGTTAAACATTAGTTAATTAAGCTTACTTGTTGGATGATACCAGAGGCTTGTTGTTGGCCATGTTGGGCAGATTCTTTGGTGGACTGAGCCGCGTTAGCAGTCTTGTCGCGGGCGCTGTGTGCAGTTTCCTTGGCAGATTCTGTCCATTGCTCAGCCTTCTCCTGCAAAAACCAAATCTATTACATTTAGTTCTTGTTGATAACAAAACTCAAATTCCATCATATTATAACTACAAAAAACAAGAGTAATTGGAATGGATGAAAAAGAAAAAAGGAAAAAGGAAGAGACCTGAGTTTGGCCCTTGGTCTGTCCAGCGTTGTAGGATTGCTGCAAGTTCGACATGATTATATCAAGTAAATGAGCTTTGATTGATTGATACTGTTATTTCGTTTTACGAAAAGTGTATTTATAGTGGGTTTAGCATTATTTGTGATTTCTTGATTATATTGTGGTCAAGAAAGAAACGAGTAAATTTTGGTGGAGAGATGTATGGGTGGCCATTTATGTGTGTTTGACTACTCTCATTTTTTTTTGTTTTACTTTAACAAATGAGAATATGCAAACTTAATAACAGAATAAGCCCCAAAAAGCAACAAATACAAGTTCCTCCTTCACAAGCAAAGAGTTTAAAAGAGTTACTGACGAACGAAGATCATTAGACGACTAGCGTATTAAGAGAAGACACTAATTAGGCTGGGGACGAGGGAGACGTTGCATCCAACGAGGCAAAACATACTGGGAAAAGAGGAGTTCGGTAATACCATTTGGTAATGCTGCCATATTGTGCATCTGCATATACTCACTGCACCCGTTAAAACTCAAGATGCAATCATCCATACACTTGTTGCTATCGTCTGCAGTTTCCTCGTGAAGCCTAAACTCATGTGTCCTCAAATTATACAAGATCAGCATTTCTTCGTTCGTGCTCCACAAGTATATGACCTCAGAGTTCAAAGGATGCATCACCACAGGAAAATAATCTGTACCTAACTCAATCAAAGGCTCCAAGCTGACATCCCAAGAGAGCTCCCACGCCTCAGGACCAGAAATGTACTTGACCAGCCTCCAAACCCGTAGTGTGCGGTTTCCATTCTCAGTGAACTCGTTGAAATACACTATAGACCCTTCCGAGGTTGTGATGGTTCTCCTAAAACGTGATAACTCCTCAACTCCTCTATCTGGGAAATTTACGAAACCAGACCATCTATCATCATGATGACCACCATAGAAATCGTGAGCTACAAAGTTACTGGTGAAGCCGTAAATCCAGTGAACAATCCCATTCAAAGCAATTGACTTGTGCTTCATAAACCAGAATAAAGTATTAAGACAAGTCACATGTCGAGTTTCCCACGTCCCTGTATCAGATGAGTATATTACTAAATCGACTTTATCTTTAGTAGGAACGAACAATTCTAGTTTCGTGCGAATCAACCACACAACCTTGTAACTCACAACGATACCACTCTGCATCTTCGTAACCAATCCACTGTCGTTCAAACGATCGTAGGTCCGTAATATCTCAAGATCTTGCAAAGAGAGGAAAGGAGGCAGAGGGATTTGAAACCATTCTTGAAACAGAGGGTTTCCAACGTAATACATAGGAGTTCCATCGGTAGCTTCTGCGTAAAGCAAGACCAATCCATCGGTGCAAGCTAAGACTTGTAGCTTCTTGATTGCTCTCTCGACGAAAAAACTCATTAAAGATCCCGGAGAACGAGTAAGTCCCCATGTTTTGCATCCATGATGACCAATGATTTCAAGTGTCAGATTGTGAGGTTGCGTCGTCTGAATGATTGACCACGAGATTGAAGAAGATGAGTTGCGAGAGATGAAGTAATCTCTGAAGATGTCTGAATCGATCAAATCTTTCCATCCTTTGCTCGTTGATCTGAATCTTGCGATGCTCTTCAATGGTAGTCGCGCCAAGACTTCCATCACCATTTCTTGAATTTCCATTTTTTAGGTTTAGTGTTCTCGACTTATTCTTCTTCTCCTTCGGTTGGGTTCTATATATATATATAATCTATTTTCTCAAGAAAACACAGAACCCGATGAAATGAAAAAGCTCCAATAACAATTTTTCGAATTAAACAAATAAACCGTTAAACCAATCTTTAGACTTTACAATATTAGTATATCAAAATTATAATTTGAGATACGTACATCAAATTAAAAATAAGATGATCGCTCATTTCTAACGGAAATTTTGACATTATATCTCTTTGTTCTGTATCATGTAGTTATCTATTACAATATATGTATGATAAATTCATTCTTTATCAAAAGATTTGTTGTAGTACATTGGTTAATTTCATCTCAACTGATATATTTTTGGGTTCGAAGCACGCTAGGTTGCATGGAAACGCGGAAACAAAACGTTTCAGAAACGGGAAACAATTTTTTTCAAAGATTAAGTAATGGAATCGTGTAGGAAACATATATATACATATATATATATAAATATAATAAATCCCCAAACATAAAAACTATATTAAAAAAATTTCTGAAACAACACAAATTCAAAACAGAAATATTAAATAGTTTAAAACTGTAAAAAAAATAAACGTTCAAAATCAATTTTTTTTACCAGCATCACCATATATTTAGGGATTTTAACTTTTATGCTACTAATTATATTATATTTTTATCATTATATGTATCATAAATTCTTATACTTTCAATTTGTTTATTTATTAAATTTTGAAATTATAAAAAAGAGTTTTCATCGCGTTTCCAAAATGGAAACAGAGTTTCTATCGTGTTTCCAAACAGAGATTTTTTGGAGTTGTGTTTCTGTGACTTGTTTCCGAGTTTCCACGAGTTTCCGTTTTCGAAACGTTTCGGAAACAGGAAACGCACCTCAAAAAGAGTTTCCATGCAACATAGGAAGCACGGCAGCCTAAAACAAATTTTTGGTTTATATTATGTAATTATTTATTATTTATTCATATATAAAACAAATTCATTAATTAATAAAAAATCCATTATAGTGCACTGGTTAAAAGTTATAACCATCCTGAGTGATCTTTTCAGTTTGATCGATGTCTTTCTGGGTTTGAAGCCCAGAAAAGGAAAGAAATTACAGTAAAACCTCTATAAATTAATAAGGTTAGGATCGTAAAAACCTATTAATTTATAGAGGTTTTAATTTATCAATAAACTAATAATTATTAATTTATAAAGAAACTTTTCTAATTTGGTTAAAAAAATGATTTAATTGTTATAATTAATATTTTTATAAAATTAATTACAAGAAAAATAACAATTATTATATTTTGAAAATAGCACACAAAGATTTTTATATAGTAAAAATATTAAAAATAAACTCTAATTAAAATTAATGTGTATATATATATACATATATTTTGATAATTTTATATAATTATTAATTTATATTATTGATGGGACTATATATTTATAATGGATTTTCAAAAAAATTATTATCTTATTATATTATCGAACTATGTCCAAAATTACACTAGTCTCGACTTGTGACCGAAGAAATTTATTAATTTATAGAGATTATTAATTTATCGAGTATTAATTTACGGAGGTTCTACTGTATTTGGTTTAGGATTATGTAGTTATATATTTTTAATATATATGTAGTATAAATTCATTACTTAACAAAACCCTGAAATTTACATCTTAACAAAATCTTTGTGTGCTATATATAAATGAATAATTTGTTCATTACATAATTGTTAAACGGTTTACATCGAACAAAAAAAATGGTTTACATCGAGACAAGTCTCTCAAAAGTGGTCTCATCGGTAAACACAATATCTCTTAAACGGAGGATCTTTAGATAAGGGCCCTGATTGGTGATGACTTTTAATACTTTAAAATTATTTAA
This sequence comes from Camelina sativa, assembly GCF_000633955.1. Classification (NCBI taxonomy): domain Eukaryota; kingdom Viridiplantae; phylum Streptophyta; class Magnoliopsida; order Brassicales; family Brassicaceae; genus Camelina; species Camelina sativa. The sequence goes on along the minus strand of NC_025699.1, from coordinate 16,417,405 downwards.
AAGTCTTAAAAGCATTTTATTTGCCAATCAAACTTTAATGACCTGACCCGGTTCAGATAATTGTTGGGTTTAGTTTTTGGGCCGAAATTTAATTAAAATTTAGGCCCATTAAGAAAACCCTAAAATTGATTCCATCAAAACAACATCGATTCCATCGTTTTCACTTCTCACTTTTGTCCATTTGAGGTGAAGAACAAGATCTCCTTTTAACCTAGGTTTTACTCGACAAAAGAATCGAATCTGCAACAGAATCTGTTGTATTGGTTGAAATCGAGAAAAGGTCAGAGTGAGGGTTTGAATTCTCATTCAGATGAGGTAACTTTCTCAATTTTCTTTTTATTTGGTAACATATGCCACGGGTCTGAACTAGTGGGGATGTGGGGATGTTGTCGTGTAGTTGTTGGGGTTTGTTTCGGGTTTTCTTATTACTCGAAAGAAGAAACTTTTTGTTTGATTCCTTTTCTCGTGGTATTGTCAATTAAAAATTAGACACGTCGTGTTTGTGTCGGGATTTTGCAGTTTTGCCGTCTTGTTTGAGTTGTATTGTCTCATAGAGTTGTAAATAGTCATCGGGAACTTTGACTTTGACCCGTTTTTTTTTTTTTTTTTTTTAGTGCGAGAATATCTGTAAAGGTGAAATGTCACCATTCTGGGGAATTCAAGATGGTGGATGGTGTGTTAAACTACGTTGATGGAGTTGTTTGTACTTTGGAGGTGGATTCTGTCACAATCTTTGAAGATGTATTGATGAGTATGCTTGAGAAGCGAATTAAGCACATTGGGAAGATGTGGTACAAGCTACCATTTGAGGATTTATCTGATAGGAAGCCTCTGTGGGAGAATGTGGATGCCAATAAGAAGAAATTGGTTGCAAAAGGACGATGGATGGGAGAAGTAGATATCTATTTTGAGAAGGAAGTAGGAGAATGTGTTGAAGGTGTAGACACAAGAGCGGTTGGAAATAAAGACACGGCTATTGGAGGAGAAAAGATCACAGAAGAAACACAACAACTTGTCAAGGATGTCGCGTGTGATGATAATGATGAAGGTCAGAATTCGGAGGCATGTTTATCTGAATCATCAGAGTCAGATGTTGAGGCTGACATTGTTGACGAGGAGGCTGAGGTTGTTGAGGAGGACATACAAATTTTCAACAACCAAAACTACGAGGAGCAGATACCGGATGAAGATGATGTGTATCCAGCAACTGATGATGAATCTGGGGATGAGGAAGCACAAACAGAGAGGATGCAGAGAGGTGGTTTACTTGATGGTGTGTTTAGTTTGAAGCAAGTGTTTAACAGTGGGAGTGAGTTTAAGAAGAATGTGATCAAGTATGTATTGAAGACTAGGCGGAATGTTGTGTATGATAGGTGGGAGAAGGAAAAGCTTGGTGCAAAGTGTAAAGCAAAAGGCTGTGGGTGGAAAATTTATTGTGCTGTGGAGAACCCTATCGGAAAATGGATGGTGAAGACCTATGACTACGACCATCAATGCCATCCAACAGGACGATGTGAAATTGTAAAGACTCCTGTCATTGCTGATTTATTCCTTGAAGATATTAGGAGGGATCCAGAGATGAGTGGTCCAGAGATTAAAGATGAGATGAAGAGGAGGTACAACATCATTATCTCACCAAACCAGGCAAAAGTTGCAAGAAGACGTGTATTTGATAAGCTGCAAGCCGAATGTGATGAGCAGTTCGCAAGATTAAGAGACTATGAACTTCATCTAATAACGTAAGTTAATGTGATTTTGGCCTTAGTCTTATTATTTTTTATTTCTTATTTGGTTTATTATCGTGGTTGTCTTAATAAGTTTTTGATTTCTTTTAGGTCTAATCCTCAAACTACAGTGGAGATCAACACAGTAGTAAGAGCTGATGGTCGTGAGGCATTCCACCAAATTTACATTTGCTTTGAGCCGTTGAGGACTGCTTGGAAGCAGAATTGCAGACCAGTCATAGGTTTGGATGGAACATTCTTGAAGAACTCTTCAAATGGGATGATGCTTACTGCTGTTGGAAGGGATCCTAATAACCAGATTTTTCCAATAGCATGGGCCGTGGTAGACTGTGAGAACAATCCCAATTGGGAATGGTTTGTGAAGAAGATTAAAGCAGACTTGGAGTTGGGGCTGGGTGAGAACATCACTCTCATATCGGATATGCACAAAGGGTTAATTCACGGAGTTGCTACTGAATTACCAATGGCAGAGCATCGAGCTTGTGCTAGACACATCTACTCTGCCTTGAAAAAATCAAACAAGGCAGATATGTTGAAGCCACTGTTCTGGAGAGTTGCAAGCAGCTTCAATGAAGCTGATTACAAGGAGAATTTGGCGATTTTCAAAGAGTTTGATCCTCAATCTTGCCAAACTCTACTTAGGAAGGATCCAAGTACATGGTGCAGAGCATTCTTTCGGGTTGGTTGTTGTTGTGCGGATACTCACAACAATCATACCGAGTCATATAATAGGACACTGAAAATTGCAAGGAGGAAGCCATTTGTCCAGATGCTAGAGCTGATAAGGAGGGATGCTATGCAAAGGGTTGCCACCAGGTCCACTATTGCTGCAAAAGAAACTGCAAAGTACACAAAAAAAGCAAGAAAAGAGCTGGAGAAATCATGTGATGAAGCTCAATATTGTGCCATGATTACAAGCACAGGAGGCGAGTTTGAGATTGTTGAGTTTGGCACCGGATACTTTGTGAATCTGAGTGCGCGTACTTGTGCATGCAGGAAGTGGGATTTGACTGGTATCCCATGTCGTCATGCTGTATGTGCGATCAGAGAGATGAATTACGAGGTAGAAGACTATATGTCAGACTATTACTTGACTGAGAAATGGCAAGGGACATATAGGAGAGGATTGAGGCCTGTCAATGGTCCTAAGTTCTGGAAGGACTCTGGAAGACCACGGATTGCTGCACCGCCTTACAAGCGTCCTGCAGGGAGACCTAAGGGCAAGGCAAGGATCAAAGGTCTTAATGAATCACCACGCAAAAAGAAATCTGACAAGAAAGTTGGTCGGGAAGGAAGAGTTATGCACTGTGGTCTCTGTGGTGAAGCGGGTCATAATTCAAGACGGTGTCCACATGAAGTATGTCTCTACCATATCTTTCTATTCCTTTTGGTTATGTTTTAATGGTAGTTTTCTTATATATCTTTCTATAGTCTTCTGAGAGCAGGGCAAAGAGAATAAGATTAAATGGAGAACCAGGTCAATTGGAAGCTCAAGATCAATCTGAAATGGAAGTAGCATTTGCCGCAATGGAAGCACCTGGACCTGAAGCTGGACATCGAGCTGAAGAACCTGAAGTTGGACATCAAGCTGAAGAACCTGAAGTGCAAGATGTTTCTTCATCCGCACCACAGAGAAGCTGGGTCGAGAGGATGCTATTTGGATGAGGGACTGATTTGTAGAAGGTTTTTTGGATGGTTAAATACTTTAATCGGCTGTTTTGGTGACATACTTTAATCGGATGACATATTGACATGTCAGGTTGCTTTTTTGGATACATTATTGACATGTTAGGTTGGTCATTGGCACATGTGAGGTTGGTTTTTTGGATACATTATTGACATGTTAGGTTGGTAATTGGCACATGTAAGGTTGGTTTTTTGGATACATTGTTGACATGTTAGGTTGGTCAGATTGGTTTTTTGGATACATTATTGGTCAATTTGAGCATGTATTTGGTTACTTTAAACACTTAATTTGGTAATTGTTCAAGTGTTCTACTTCTTTTTCTAAACAAATTCTTTACCAAAAGCCAAATTCACTAACCAAATTCATACAAACAACAACAAATTCAATACAAGGCCACTAACCGAAGGCATTACAAAGCCACTAACCGAAGGCATTACAACCAAAGCTCATTCAAACAACAATAATGCTCAGCCAAAAACAATGGCTCCAACAGCCCATACAAGCAATCCTGTCAATCCAGTGATGACAATGCGTTGACGATACATAATTCTTTCCATCTCAGCATTCTTTGATGATATCTCCAATTGTTTCTTCTCCAAATCACCACGAAGCTCCTTAATTGTCGATTTTAGTTGACTGATCATCTTAATCTTCTCGTTAATTTCAGCTTCAGCTTCTACCAACGCTTGTCTCGGCCAGCCTTTCACCTCTTCTTCATCAACCCACCTAAAGTATTTGCAATGAGCGTTCCCACCTTCCTACAGACACATCAATTGGAGACTTCAATTGGAGACTTCTTAATCAACAAATCTCACCACCTAAACATTCTTAATAACACTTAAAGAACATACCTTGTACAACTCACACCCATAAAACTTTCGATGTGGATTTCTTGCCGTCTTAGACTTGAAAATCTTTGCCACAAATCTGCTGTTACAATCACAGACTTTGCGCCCCCCAAATCTGCTGTTACTGGACGATCCCGAGCTTAATTCCATCTTTGAAATGATGAACACTAAGAACCCTAATAGTCGACTCGACCTTTCACAGCGACTGACTCGAATATCTTTGTTTTCAAGAAACCGTGTTTCACCTGTGAGAAGTGAAAACGATGGAATCGATGTTGTTTTGATGGAATCAATTTTAGGGTTTTTTTAATGGGCCTAAATTTTAATTAAATTTCGGCCCAAAAACTAAACCCAACAATTATCTGAACCGGGTCAGGTCTCGGGTTCGGGTCAATAAATCTGATCAGGTCTTTTTTTCGGTTCCGACGAGTCAATGGTAGGTCAACGTCGGCGTAAATGATCCGGTAAACCGAGATTCTAGGTGTATGATGTTGAGCACATAACATCATATACTTCATACATGTGACCATGCAATACATATAGGTGATGTAGTTGAGTGTCCTTTATCATAGTTGGCATGTGTGGCCATGCATTCCGCCATACTTCAGGTAGCTCACAATCTTTTTTCCTTAAAGTTTCTACAGCCACTTTAATTTTTTTCTTCTTTATTTCCTTTCTTTTTTTTAAAGCTTCAAAATGACGCTGTAAAACTAACAAATTTACAAAACTTATTTTTTCTTTCTCCATCATAATTAAAAACTCTATATAATTTTATATATATTTTAATACAAACATTTTTTTATAGATTAATTATCAGTATTTTTTCTCTTTCTTTTGATATCCACTTCTCTTCACAAATTTATTATTTTTATTATCACCTTTGTATTTTCTTATAATTTTGTTTTTAATAAAATTACAGTCACAGTTTTAAAAGTTTGTTTTTTAACAATCAGATTTTAACAGTTAAAGTATCTACAGCCAAAGTCTCTACAGCCAAATTTTATACAGCCAAATTTTTACAGTCAAAGTCTCTACAGCCACAAATAACAGTCGTTACCAATCGGGGCCAAGGTAAAGAAACAATGGATAAAAGATTCACTAATCTATAAGTGAACATCTTTTCCACATCATCATTAAAGGAGATAGCCCATAGGCGCCATACGGTAGAAGAATGACCACAAAGTGAAGATTTTTTTTTTTTTTTGATAGCTCAGGAGTGATCCTAAAGGTTTCCTAGGCCCAAAGACTAATCTCATAGAAGAAGATTAGAAGCAACATGTATTATTATACGCATAGAAGAAGATTATAGAAAACAATAGCACGGTATACTTGTTAGATTCACCTAATTAAGGTTTGGACAAAGTTATAATCACCATACTCATCCTTAAACCACCAAACTTGTTAAGAGAAACACAAGAATTGTAGTTAAATGCTTATATATATGGATATGATATGAAAAACGTTTCAAAGCTTCAATGTTCAATTCATCAAAGCACTTTTGAAGCATTATTCTCTTTATCTTGATAGTTTTATCATATTATGCCACTGCCCAATGGACCGTCTTAACATTTTGTGTATGGCCATTTAACACTACAACACAATCAAATTTTTTCTTCGGTGGTATCTCCCAAATCTAGACAGCCTTGTCTCTACTACATGTTGCAAGCAACGAATCAGATGCACTCCATGATCCACGCACGAGATTTCACAAGTCAAGAAACGAAGATACCTACATGAGAGTACATATCACATATAGGGAGACTTCTCAAAATTTGCTTTTGGTTTTATAGCACACAGAACCACGATTAAACCTGTAATATATTGGATTAAGAGGAGAAGAAAATTCACAATTGGAGCTTTCTTCTTTTTATACTGGAGACTGCAAGTGCTGCCTTGTATGTTCGACAGGGCGTTTTCATTTTTTGGAAATTTGACCGCACTCCTTCATGTCATTGGCTTGCGGCATATGTCTACATATTTACATGTATAAATCTCCAATCAGATTTATACAACTACAAGAAACACACCAAACCAAATCGATCTAAGGAGGAATAAGTGAAAGAGTGCGTCTCTCATTTTTTTTAATCTCTCATCTTTCTCTGCTTCAGATTATGTTATTTGTTTCAACGCTGTCTTCTCTTCCCTTTATTCCTCGTGAAAGATCAGCTTGGTATTTGATTTTATTTTTTGGGTTACCTAAATTCAAATTTGGTTCTCTTAAATGAGTGTTAGCCGATTAAGCCCTATATAGGCTTTGTAACATTTACCCATTTATGCTTTTTAAAATATTAACATAAGAAAAAAAAACCTAGAGTAAAGTGACATGGAACCAAGGATTATTACTAGAGAAAAATGATGAATTATATTAATTTGATTGGTTACCTATTTTTACTGAGGTGTCAGCTCCAGAATTCTCTAAAATGTTGAAATGTCATCAACTGAAGAAAAACACATTGTAGTTTTATTGTATTGATATTTTCAGACTTTCAGTGAGACACGATTTAGTTACGTTAGTTAATAAACTAAAATAATTTGTTTACCAATTGAAAAAAGACAAGGTAGCAATAAGCCGAAGTTTATTAAAAGAATTGGTTATTAATTAGATCAAAAGTGGTTCTATGTTTAAGAGTTAAAAAGACTCTTGGCTAATTATCACTTATGAGTAATTGGAGTTCTGAGTTGTGACTATACTGACTGAAGTTAATAATAGTAAAGACTTGTATTTATTCTATAAGAAGTCAAGATAGTATATGAGATTATAAGCTTTCGTTAGCTTATATGCATCCTATGTATCATCTAACTGTAGATATCGAGAAATCATCAAAGTGTCTTTTCTTGAATGTGAATGTGTTTTTCGTTTTGATGTCTGCGTTTTGATAACTGTCTGTGGCATGTGATATTCTAGCCGCCAGGTATATGTATGCGAGAAGATTTGGAAAGGATTTACCTGGAAATAGCAAAGTATGTAAGAATCTTTTACTTGTACATGTAGATTGTGTTTCTTCTGTTACAAGTTTCGATAGTTGATGGTCCTTAATTACCTTAGAGTTGAAGTTCAGCTTTAAACTTGTCAGTGTGTTTACTTCTCCCTGTTCGTTTCTAGAGAGTGCTTGCTACACCTTTTAGAGTTTGGCATTGTAGTAGTATATGTAACATATCCTGGTAGAGTACTATAGAATGGGGTTGCAAAAGGAAGTGTTAGTGCGCAATGAGGAATGTCTTGTTGTGAATTGTCTGTGGTTTGATCACAGGCTAGTTGTAGCCTTGATTGAGAAATTCTGATGAAATAATCCGTTTGTAGATGCTTCAAATGGAATTATTTGTTGACTGTCAGAGTTTTAGAATCTCGTGTATGGTCTTGATTTCCTTACCATGCAGCATTTTTCTTTGCCCCCGTTTTTTTTTTTTTTTTTTTAACAAGTGTGCTTACAGAACTTTTGATCTTTGCAGCCAAATAGGTTTAATAGGTTCTGCAGCCAGACAGCCACAACTCTTCTCGTTTGGTGTTATTGCTCATGTTTAGTTTGCTGAAACTTGGAACAATCATGGAAACCTCAAATTTGTTATTAACAGAAGGGCATGTAAAATTATTTGTATTGTTATTAGTTATCTCATTAGAATTTAGCACCGGCTCACTACAAAAAAAAGGTCATTTTGTATCATTTATTTTGAATATTTGCATTACTTATAAATGATGCAAAAGAAATTTTCATCGTTTATTTAAATGATATAAAATGGGGTGATGCAAATAATTGACATCGTTTCATTAATAACTGATGCAATTATATATAATATTTGCATCGGTTGTTTTAAATGATGTTAATTTTGTGTCAATTACAAAAACATGATGTTAGTATTTGTAACGTTTTAACAAATGATGTTATTTTTTCAATCACTTATAAATAATTGATACTAACATTAGTGTCAATTTTCAGAAGTGATTTCAATATTTGTATCATTTATAGGAAATGATTTAATTAGTGTATCATTTACAATAACTGATAGGAAACATAGTATCAGTTTTACGTAAATGATGTTATTTTCATGTCAGTTTTTATAAATGATTCTGGCCATTTAAAGATTGTTGCGAGAATTATATTTTTCGTCATTTTTAGGTATTAATAAAAGACCATATTTTGATACAAATCCACATCATTTGTAAAGTGAAGGAAAAAAAACTCCCGTGTTTTAGCATATTTAGTTATTATCAGTATTTAAAAATCTAAAAAATAATTAATTAAAAACGAAAAAACATCTTTAAATTAAATTGAAAGAAATCTGAAAAACGAATTACAAAAGTAGTCCATCATAAACGAGCAAATTAAATACATAAAACATAAACAAATCAAAGTTGCATGCTAAATTGTTTTGACAAACAGATCTTGATCATTGACAAACAGATCTTGATCATTGGTACGTAGATGATGATGTCTAGCATTTGGTTGAATGCTTTAAGCATCTAGCGTTTATCATTGGCACCATCATCCAATTCCTGGAAAAAGGCATTCAATCCATTAGTTTATTATCTAAATATCTGATATCAAAGAAAGTAATATGCAAATAAATTACCCGAGGATTCGGTGGATTTGGAATGTTTGCAAAGGCTGGATTTGGTATGTTCGCAAAAGCTGTTGCAAAATTTACAGCCCATGCAGTTGCCTGAATATTTAACGTAAAACATTAGTGTTATATATCTAATTTATACTAATGCAAATAAACTTACAAAACTATTGTTATATATTAATACCTGTTCACCCGTTGAATTACCAAGTATTTGTCCAACGAATGCAGACATTGCTTTAACTTGATCTGCTAAAACTTTCATTTGTGTCCTCAGCTGGATAACTGTTTCAGAATTCTCTATCTCTTGTCCAGTTGCAGCAGTCGAGTGTCTCACTAATTTTGAAGGTGTGGGTCCACGACCAACACAACGCACTCGTCCGGAACGCTCTGGACCAAACACTTGAGCATATTCGTCATCCAATCTAGCTGTAACATTGCTCATGACTTGCGGATTTTGCTCCATCAACGTCGTAAGTGCTTTCTTTATAAAGGATACAAGGAAAAATCCAACAGACTAAAAGAACGTACCACAAGTTTTTTTCTTAAAAGTTCACTTCGAAAAAGTATTGATGAAAATTCATAGTGACTATAATAAAACGAACCGCGTGTGTTTTCGCCTCCTCTGACACAAAGGTTCCATCAGGTTTCTTGCGAGTCTCAATGAAAAATTCTGCTCGACATGGTGTTTTTCCAGTCTTGACTTTCTGCAGTAAAGAGACATGCATAAACAATGTACAAAATCAATATAATAGAATAGGTTTATATCATGACTAAGTTACTCACAATCTCGTTTCTTTTTCTTGAAAAACTCTTTCGTCCACATAAGTGAGGCATGGTATTATTTTTTTGGCTCCTTGTATTCCGCTCTTGCATTTTCTGAAGTCTCATACATTAAAAAAAAAAGAATTACTTGCATTTGATATAGACATATAAGTACATATAAATATCTGTCGAATAAACTATACCTTCCACTTTTCGGTGAACCTCTTGTGAACAAAATGAGACCATTGATTTTCAGGAATTTTCTCCGGTCGATTCCTCAAAGTTTCAATCAGATTATTTTTTTTGTGTTCTCTCCAAAGGCGTAATTTGACATCCTTGCATCGGCTACCTAGTGCACTTATTACATATGCTTTTCTCATCATAGGATCATCAAATTTGAATTTGGACTGAAATGACATAACATGAAACGAGTCATCAAGCAAAATTTAGTATTAAAACATGGCATGATTTAAAAAAGTTATAGATAAATATATGCTAGATGTTTACCTGAACTAATTCCCATGCTTTATCTTTTATATCAGGACTAACCAACCTCCAATAGTCATAGTCAATGGCTAGCAATCGCACATCAGTGCTCAATTGACCTAACCATGATCCAAGTAAACCTCCAGAATCTCCAATTGGTTGACTGGTATCAACATCGAAATGCACAATAACTTGACTATCTTGCAATTTCCAGACATCTCCAGATGTCATCAGTTTGCCTTCTATAGTTCCATCCGTATCTTGTTGATGAACACATATATATTTGAAACCAAATTGGAGTTAGTCTATAATAAACCAAATTAACTTATAAGACATTTTATAAATCGTAACAACTATTTTGATTCGAAATGAAAGCAATCATAAGAAGGAAAACAATCGTAACAACTGTTTTGATTTAAAATGAAAGCAATAAAATCGGCTAATGCAACAGTTTAAAGGAAAACAATTATTTAATGAAATTAAAGTAATGAACTTTAAATCTTACTTATGACTTCTATTTTCCATTTGTAGCTTTTACATTCTGGAGCAAGTGGAGGAGGCATGTTGTAATCTGCTTCCAGCTGCGGTAAATCATCAGGTGGTTGTGTCTCTGAATCCATGAAATCCATGATCGACCCTAAACTAGGTTAAAAAATAGAAAAGAAAACAAGTTAGCACTATAGAAACTGATTTGCAGAATATGTAAAAATTAGATTTACAAAATCAGTTTACGTCACCTTCAGATTCTCTTAGATTGCCCAGCAGTTTCTCATACTGAGATTTATTTAGTTGTAGATACTTTATATGAAGATAATTTATTCCCGCTTGGGCTAAAAATTAAGCGGGATCTGAAACCAAATGGATATATTTTTAAGAAGTATTGTTAGTGTGAGAGAAAAATAAATGAAAATTCACAAAATTTAGAACGTACGTGGTACGTGTGTAAGAGTTTGTTGTAAACTACCTAAAAGATAATCACGCAGAAAAGAAAAAAATAATTAGCTCACAAAATTAAGGGAAAAAACTAGTTAACAATAAGTCTTCCTATATTCAAGGAAAGAAATACTACTTTGTTTGGGTAGTTTACCTCTGTTTTGTTTTATGTTTGATGTTTTTGTATTGATATTGATTTTTGGTCACTTTATATTTATAGTAAAATTAAAAAAAAACGGGGCAGAAGAAAAAAGTTCAACATGAATTTGTTCTAAAGAAAACGATTTTTAAGACACTTGGAGAAGAGTTTGACACTAGAGATGGAGTTGTTCAAGCAATGGAGAAAGAGAAAGAAGTTCAACATGAATTTAATCTTAACAAAACATTTTTTTTATGAAGATGACTTCACCCCGACAAAGAAACACAAAAGTCATACTAATAGATAATATGGAATTGGACGTCCTTAATTAGACAAATCTAGAAATTCTTAAAAAGCTTGTTATTGAACAATGGTTTGAAACGGTGATACCTTAGCTAGCACTCGTCATCGGAGGAAGATGGAGCATTGTCTTCTAAAGTTGATGGGCCAGCTGGAGCTGGTGGTTCACTGGTGATATCATTTTTGTCAACATCATGCTCCTCCAAAATAAAAGGAAAGCTGAGACTAGTATCGCTTAAATCCCCGTCAGAATGGAGCTGGCGCGGGTCTTTCTCTTTGGTAGAACGCTTAAAGACGAGTGCAGGAGCATATTTCTTTACGGCGCGCGTCAGTTTAGTGATGATCAAAGCCTGGCAGGCCAGTTTCTTCTCAAGGCGTGCTTGGTTCTTTTCCAGCTTAGTGATAGAGGAGTAGAACCACTTGTCTGTCTCAGTGCGCAGGGGAGCATTTACAGGTTGGTTAAGCGGTTGAGAGACAGCCGATCTCTCACTGGAGGGCTGTATGGTGTTTTTTGGAATTGACTTGCGCATCTTAGCAAAGTATTTGCTTAGCAGCAAAAGCGGTCTGTCGATAGTGGCTATATAGAAGGAACTTGGTGAAGGCGGAAATGGTGTACTGCTTGGCTTAATTGATGGAAGATGCGGGCTGGGCAACAAGAATATCTACTCATTTTCGTAAGATGCAGTGAAGCGGTAAGCAAATTGCAGAGGGTTATCAACCCATCCTCCTAAGTAATGTGTGCGCCCAAGAAAAGCAAGATCAATGCGGTTGTTCCCTTCCACAGGTGTGTGCTCCTTCAGATCAACCCCACAAGCTTCCAATATTACTGAAACAACTCCACCAATGCCAAAAACAGCTCGCTTGTTCCTGTTCTCGTAAGCATAATGCTTATATTCTACCAACTCACAAGCGAGAACTGCTCCAAGGTTTACCTTCTGCGGATCGTTGATGAATGGTGCCATCATGATATAGAACTCATCTGCTTTGACTGTGCTAGTATCTCCCCGAGAAAACATTGTGTTGGCTAACATTCGATGTGCATAACGTAAAGCAGGATGCTTGATCTGTGCTGCTTTAGAACCACCTTCATAAGCATTATGATCTGCAAATTGTGTCCATATTGGGTAAGTACTTTTGGAGGGTGTGAATCGGATCTTCTCGTAAGAAGTGAAACCAAAGGCCTTGCAAAGATCCGGAATCTTAATAGAGTACTCTTTGTCACCAATGCAGAAATCTAATATCCCAGTATCTGCTCGTGGTGTCCTTGCATCCTGAAAAGCAACTGTGACTGTTCCAAGAAACTCCTTAGTAAGCTCTTCATAAGCATTGTACTTAAACGAAATGAACTTTCGTAATCCCCATTTTCGAAAGAGCCAGTCCACATCATCGCGAATTCCCAACGCACCAAGAGTGAAATCATCGCAGTAGAGAGTCGGTACGACAACAGCTCTTTGACACGCAGCCCTATAGTTGACACCTTTAACCATCTTTGTGCCCCATTCTTTCCATGGCAGTTTTTCTTGTGGAGGTGATTCCGGAATCAGAGTTGAACCAGTTGGTTGTGCTTTCTTTCTTGCTTTACCTTTCGATCTGCTAGTTACAATCGTTTTCCTTGGGTTTGATGGTGCTCTTTTGCTTCCCTTTCTTGTGGTTGGTGTTGTTGTTTTCACCATGTTAAGGAAGTGGAAAGTCTACAACATCAAAGGCAATAAAAAGAATTCATCAAGGGGAACTATATGAGAGAATTATCCAAGGGGAACAGTTGGGGAATTATCCAATTATGCCCAAATATTTCAGCTTAAATCTCATATCTGAGGTTGATTGAAAAACAAAAGGATTACTTCAAAACTAACATGAGATCGGTTTCTAGAACATACCTGAGGAACAAAACCCAATTGTTCTGAGCTTAGAAACTTGAAGTGATGAAGAAGCGTGAAGAGCTGAAGAAGAGAAGACGATGGGGGCCGAGAATAAGGGTTTAGCTCTCTGCCTTTTTTTTTTTAGTAAAAATTAACGATTTAATAATGGTAAAATCGATTTTATGGTTCATCTTGGTTCAAACCAGTTAACAAAATTAACCAAAACATAACAAACATGTTTTGGACGCGTGAAGAGTTATAACGTCCCGATACGTTTGTCCGTTGGGAAAGAAGCGTGTGTTGTATTGGATGGATGTAAACGTTTTTTGGTCCAACACATGTGACCACTACGAGATGATCATTGATGATTTTTCCCAATACAACAATTATACTTGAAATTTTAGAAAATAGCAGCTCACGAATTAAAAATTTCACAAACGATCATAATAATTCTCAATAATCCTTAGTAGAATAAAATAAAAAACAAAACTTTGACTAAGCATGGTTAGGAAAATTAAAACAAAAGTTTGCTTAAGCATCATCATCTAAATCGCCCATATCATAAACATCTCTAGGCTGAACATGAACTGCAATATTCCAATCTTCTTGGCAAGGATGAAGTACATAATACACCATCTTTGCTTGAGAAGCCAATATGTATGGCTCATCCTCTTCTTTATCTCCCGTATGTAACAAACGTGAAAAATTCACCATAGGATGATCATATGCATCCATTTTATATCCTCGCTCTGTACGAGTATCAGCCCATTTGCACTTGAACAGAACAACTTTGAAAACTTCATAGTAGTTTAACTCTATAACTTCAACCAGATTTCCATAATAAGCTACTGTTCCTGTTATTGGGTTAGGATCACGAGAGCTGGCATAGCTCATAGTCTCAGCCGCTAAATAAACACCACTATTCTGGGTTTTCAGGTCAACATCTCTTTCTATGGTCCGGAATTTTAAACCATTGACATTGTAACCAGTATACTTCACAACTTATTCAGATGGACCCAAAGCTAAGCATCGTAAATCATCGGTTATCTCGTCAAAATCATTTACCTCTACTTTCTGTTTGATCCATTTTGCAAAATTAAGATGCATTTCTCTGTCAATGTCAATAGCACGATTCCTCTTGCTCTGATGAGATGGTTTACTCCACAGCTCACTTTTATACATCCTAGATAAACAATTAGCAGAATTTTGCTATTAAACTTCAATCAACCATAATTAAAATAAGATATTCTTGAATGAGAGAAACTTACTCTCGTAAGTGATCAAGTAGTTTACAATTGACCAATATATGTCGATGTGCTTGCTGCCAGTCTACATGAGTAAGAGTATAAACCTGACCAGCTCCAACAAATCTTCCAAGGTTTGGAAAAATTAATGGAAGTTCTGAATTCGGTCTTATACTAGTATGAGGTAGAGGTCGATCATCAACACGTCCATATCGAGTAAATCGAGTCTCTATATCATTGAGATACATGGAGCAAAACGTTATACACTCATCAGCTAAATATTGCTCACATATAGAACCTTCAGGTTTAGCGCGATTCCGAACATATGATTTGAAGTGCCCTAGAGTCCTGTAGATTAGTGAAGTAAGTATGTTTTCATTTGTGGATATATATAAACATAGTATGGGAAAAATACCTCTCAATCGGATACATCCAGCGATATGGAACTGGTCCACCAAGTTTTGCTTCTTCTGTAAGATGTACTACTAAATGTACCATCACTGTTAAAAATGATGGAGGAAAAAGCATCTCCATACGACATAAAGCCAGTACAATACGGTCTTGTAATTTATCAAGCTCATCGACATCAAGAACCCTTGCAGATATATCTCTGAAAAAATGACAAAGCTCGAGAACGGCTGATGTAACATCAGCTGGTAGCAGATTCTGAATTGCGACTATCAATAAGTCTCTCATTATCACATGACAGTCATGGCTTTTTAAGCCTGATAGCTTTCGACCATTAACATCAGCACAACTTGATAAATTAGAAGCATAACCGTCAGGGAATTTTACATTCTTTAAGACACTTAAAAAAATGTCTTTCCCCTCATTTTCCAAAGTGTAACTTCCTGCTTTATACTTCCCATTATCATCAGGCCACAACTCAGAACGTATACCTAGCTCACAGAGATCTTTTCTAGCACTCAGATTATCTTTCGATTTTTTTTTGTCATCCAAAAATGTGTAAACTAGATTGTCAAACACATTCCTCTCTATGTGCATGACATCTAAGTTATGCTGCAGCTTAATGAATTCCCAATAAGACAACTCGAAAAATATACTTTTTTTTTTCCATTGCTGAGTACTACTTCCTGTAGCAGTACCACTTCGACCTCTTTTCTTTCCAACTCTAAGTAAACCATGGTTCTTACCTAGAGTGACATTAACTTGTTCTAGTTGATGAATAATTGCAGTACCTGTCAATATAACTGGTGGAGATCTGGTTTCTATCTTTCCGTCAAAATTATTTTTATTTTGACGAAAGTTATGATCTTGAGGAAGAAACCGACGATGACCCATAAAACAGTTTTTTTTCCCATGCTGTAAACGTTGTCCAGTGGCATCAAAATTGCAGTTTGGACAAGCTGATGTAGTATATGTATTCCAACCCGACAAATTTCCAAGACCAGGAAAATCACTAATTGTCCACATGATAGCTGCTCGCATGTTAAATGTTTGGTTTGTGGAAGCATCTTGCGTCTTAACCCCAACAGACCACAATTCCTTCAACTCTTTTATAAGTGGTTGCAAGTAGACATCAATATCATTACCAGGCATGTGCTTTCCAGGGATAACCATAGAGAGAATCATTGATGTTTGCTTCATTGACATCCATGGAGGAAAATTATAAGGAAATAATATCACTGGCCATATGCTATAACTAACACTCATTGTACCAAAGGGGTTAAAACCATCAGTCGCCAAACCTAGTCTGACATTTCTTGGATCAGATGCAAATTCAGGATATCTTTGATCAAATGCCTTCCAAGCCTCTCCGTCTCTTGGATGTCGAAGCTTACCATCATTGTTACTAGCTGTTGCATGCCATCTCATGTGGGTAGCAGTTTTTGATGACATGAATAAACGTTGTAGTTGTGGCTTTAGAGGAAAATAACGCAAAACCTTTGCAGGAGCTTTACTTTTTCTCTTCTTTGATCCTGCAGATCCAGTAGATGTTGCAGACCCAGCAGGTGTTGCAGACCCGTCAGGTGTTGCAGACCCATCAAGTGTTGCAGACCCAGCAGATCCTGTACTCTTTGTCTTAATCTTTTCTTTCCAACGAGATGCTTTACAAACTTTGCAGATGTTCCTTTCTGCATCTTCCCCCCAAAACAACATGCAATCATTTGGACATGCATGAATTGACTCATAGTTCAATCCTAATTTGCGAATAACCCTTTTCATGTCACTAAATGAAGTTGGCAATTTGGCATGTGTAAATGCTTCTTTCAGCAAATCAAGCACCAAAGATATCCCCTTGTCGGTAATTCCACACATACATTTGATATGGTAAAGCTTCAATATAAAAGACAACTTTGTGAACTTAGTGCATCCTGCATATAGCTCTTGATTAAAGTCAGCAAGCAACTCATCAAAACCTTCTCCTTTTTCACAATTTCCACTTGAAGTTGATGGTATATCAGTGTCCATAGGTTGCTCAGAAGATCCAGGTTCATATCCACCATCAATATTTGTAGTACTATCTGGAAAAAGATCATTTAAGAGAGTCGAAGTTGAATCTACTTCAGCCGGAGCAATATCATAAGCTACTCTTGCATTACCTGTGACACATATATCCTCACCGTGTAGTACCCAATGTGTGTAAGAACTTAAAAAGCCATAGTGCATCAAATCACCATCAATATCTTCTCTCGACTTATATTTCAACAGATAACAACAGTTACATGGACATTTCATCATGGTTGCTGTTGATGTACCAAATGCAAAGTCCAAAAAACCTTTCACCCCTGATATGTAATCTTGAGATAAACGTGGTTTCTTTATCCGTGACTTATCCATCAAACCTAAAAAAAATAGATTAATCTAGTCTGTAAGCTTTAGAAATTAATCAATCAACCATTAATCAATCAACGAATGAAAATCAAAAGGATTATTTCAAAATTAATCATGAGATTTGAGTTTCTAGAACATACCTTAGATTGTGTTAGACAAGAGGAACAAAACCCGATTGTTCTTCTACAATAATTCTTAGTTTAGAAACTTGAATAAGTTTGCACAAAAAAAAGAAAAAAACTTTGAAAAGATGAAGAAGCGTGAAGAGCTGAAGAAGAAGACGATGGGGAAGTGGGGTTCTCTATGCCTTTTTTTAATAACTAATANCTTGTGTGATGCAATTTATATGATACAATACATCTAATATTTTGTAGTGGCTGTTTCTTCTTCTTTATACATGATAGATATTAGTTGTGTTTGATTATTTGTACTCTCAAATTTTTTATTTGTTCTTTCACTTTTACAAATGAGAATATGGAAACTTAAAAAACAGAATAAGCCCAATAAAACCAACAACTACATATTTGCTCTTCTTTACAAGCAAAGAGTTTAAAAGAGTTACTGACGAAAGAAGATCATTAGAGTAGAGTATTAAGAGGAAGACACTAATTAGGCTGGGGACGAGGGAGACGTTGCATCCAACGAGGGAGAACAAACTGGGAAAAGAGGAGATGGTTAGGACCAGAAAATGGTATTGCTACCATATTGTGCATCTGCATATACTCACTGCACCCGTTAAAACTCAAGATGCAACCATCCATACACTTGTTGCTATTGTCTGCAGTTTCCTCCTGAAGCCTAAACGCATGTGTCCTCAAGTTAAACAAGATCAGCATATTGTTGCCCCTGCTCCACAAGTAGATGATCTCAGAGTTCAAAGGATGCATCACCACAGGAAAATAATCGATACCTAACTCGATCACAGACGCCAAGCTGACTTCCCAAAAGAGCTGCCACTGATCCTCAGGAGCATTAATGCTACTAATGTACGTGACCAGCCTCCAAACACGTAATGTTAGGTTTCCATTCTCACGGAACTCGTTGAAATACACAATAGACCCTTCCGAGGTCGTGATGGTTTTCCTAAAACGTGATAAGTTATGAAGTTCTCCATTATCTGGGAAGTCTACGATACTACACAATCTATCATCATGACCACCATAGAAATCGTAGGCTACAAAAGAACTGATCTTGTCGTGAATCCAGTGAAGAATCCCATTCAAAGCAATTGACTTGTGCGTACCGTACCAGACTAAAGAATCAATACAAGTCACATTTCGTGTTTCCCACGTCCCTGTATCAGATGAGTAAATCGCAAAATCGACATTAGCAGCTTGGCGAGTGATCAACCACACAACCTTGTAACTCAAAACGATACCACTCTGCATCCTCGTAACCAATCCACTGTCGCTGAAACGATCGTAGGTCCGTAATCTCTCAAGATCTTGCAAAGAGAGGAAAGGAGGGAGAGGGATTCGAAACCATTCTTGAAACAGAGTGTTTCCAACGTAATACATAGGAGTTCCATCGGTAGCTTCTGTGTAAAGCAAGACCAATCCATCGGTGCAAGCCAAGACTAATAGCTTCTTGATTGCTCTCTCGACCAAGAAACTCACCAAAGATCCCGGAGAACGAGTAAGTCCCCATGTTTTGCATCCATGATGACCAATGATTTCAAGTGTCAGCTTGTTAGGTTGCATCTGAATGATTGACCACGAGATTGAAGAAGATGAGTTGCGAGAGATGAAGTAATCTCTGAAGAAGTCTGAATCGATCAGAAGTTTCCATCTTCTGCTCGTTGATCTGAATCTTGCGATGCTCTTCAATGGTAATCGCGCCAAGACTTCCTCCACCATTTCTTGAATATCCATTTTTGGGTTTTGTGTTCTCGACTTATTCTTCTTCTTCTTCTTCGGTTTAGGTTATATATAATCGGTTCTTGCAGAAACACACACCGAACCAATGAAATGAAAAAGCTCCAAAGACAATTTTTCCAATAAATTACAACTTATTATTTGCTATTCTGAACAAGTATTTAATAATCGAAGAACTTGAAATAATAGAGATTCATGTCTTTTTGTTTATGAAAAATATAAAAGATATATTAAACAAATAATTATTTCTCGTGAATTTACATACATTTATATCGACAATATATTATATGATAATTTCCTATGCAGACAAATATATTTAGATATTTAAAATTATTAATTATTAATTATTTCTAAAAATATCTTTAAAAATATATTTTGGCGAAACAAGAGAATCTTAAATTGTCCTGAAAGTCTATTTGCAAAGGTTATGAAGGCTAGATACTTTCCGGATGTCTCGGTTCTAGATGCAATGGCTAAAAAACAACAGTCATATGGATGGTCTTTGATTTTAACTGGTCTGAAGCTATTAAAAAAAGGTGTTAGAGTTATAGTAGGAGATGGTTCGACTATTCGTGTTAACGTTGATACTGTTATTGTTTCACATCCTCCACGTCCGGTCAGTTCGGTTGATCCCAATTATAATGGTATGCTGTCTACATTTATTCACTCGGCAGACAACACAAAGTCATGGAATACTCAGACCATCGTTAACTTTATTAAACCAACTGATGTCCAAGGATTAACCCAAATATACATTCCTCAGTCATGTTCGAGAGACAAAATAGTTTGGCATTATAACTCTTCTGGTGAGTATACTATTCGTTCAGGGTATTGGCTTGCTACACATGATCCTACCAATTTAGTTCCTGCTCCAGATATACCCCATGGCTCAATTGATCTGAAAAACTGGTTATGGAAACTTCAAATTTTGCCTAAGATCAAACATTTTCTTTGGAATGTTTTATCTAAATCTCTTGGTACAGCAACTAGACTCATTTCTCATGGAGTCAAGATTGATAAAATGTGTCAACGTTGCAAACAATCGGATGAAACGATTAATCATACATTATTCACTTGTCCATCAGCACAGTTGGTTTGGGATTTGGTGAATATACCAACACAATCTCCATTTCATGTCTCAGACCATGAGCTAAATGTTGCCTCTTTGTTTAACATTTATAATGATCAATCGATCTCAAGAGAACAAAATCTGCTACCTCTTTGGCTCATTTGGAATATTTGGAAAGATCGTAATAATTACATTTTCAATAATATCTTAGCAGATCATCACCGGACTTTGTCTCAATCCAAAGCAGAGGCCTTTGAGTGGCTCCAATCTCTATCTTTTCAACCTCAACATTTGTCTTCGGCTGTACACACGCAGAACCCTCATTGGGTGAGACCTTTATCACCAATGGTAAAATGCAACTTTGATGTAAGCTACATGGCAAATACAAAACCAACAATAGGAGGATGGATTGTTCGAAATAATGAAGGTATGGCTACACATTGGGGATCAAGTGTACTAAGGGCAGCAAATAACTCTTTGGAAGGTGAAGCAGAGGCTCTGTTATTGGCCATTCAACAAACTGCTAATCTTGGGATACATGAATGTATGTTTTGAAGGAGATTGTAAAATTTTGATGGATTGCCTCTCTGGTTCGTTAGTAGATATCTCAATTCACAGTCTAATCCAAGATATTAAGCTCTGCTCAAGATTGTTTAGTGAAGTTCAATTTTCCTTTATTCATCGTACCAATAATGAGTTTGCTCATTTATTGGCAAAAAATGGTTGTAATAACTTAGATTTTTATTCTGATTGTTCTAATCTATGCTGCACCGAGACGGGTACTGGAACGGGAATCGGGTACGGGAACGGGAATGGGAAACGGCGAAGTAAATTTTTAGGAATACGGGTACGGCAGGGGTATGTCAATAAAAATACCTATAGTATGCAAATATATAAGAAACCACACATATATAAGACTCTACATAAAAAAATTACAAGTATGTATTACTATCCTCTATACTTGTGTATATGCCCAAGACTGATTCTAGCTTACGTTTCATGGTTATCCATCAAACACTAAGCTCTAAACATATTTGAAATAAAAGAGATGAGGACTAAACAGAGGATATAGGAATTAGTGAACATGTATAGTAATGTCAAATCTTAAGAAATCAAACTTTAATGATATTTCCTATTTTTTTATGTTTTATTTGGAGGAAAGATAAGTGAATAAGTCGTCGAAACGTTTCCGAAACCCTATTACCGCCGTCCCCGCCCTGTTAGAAACGTCTTGGAGACGTTTTTTTGCCGTTTCCGTGCCGTACCCGTACCCGGGACGTTTCTAATACGGGAGACGTCATCAAACTGCCGTCCCCGTGCATCATAGGTTCTAATCCTCCAATTGGGTTGATGGAACCGTTGTATTTGGACAGATTTTATTCTGAATAAATTACCTTTGCTGAATTTTTTTTTTTGATTTTACGCTGAGGAATCCTTCCATTAATCTATACTAGTATTTTTGCAGCAGTTTTTGCTCAAAAATAATTTTTGGAAACTTTTTACATTTAATGCATTGACTTTAATATTAGTTACCAAAATTTCAAAATTAATTATAGGTAAGATTTTTAAAAATAAGGAAATATTTTTACCTCATTCAAACATAAATATATGATTCCATTTCATTTTTTATTTGAATTAATATTTAAATTATCTTGAATTATTCTATAATACATTTCGTTAATAAAAAGTTGTGATTTTTTCCTGCATATGATGTAATACAAAAATTTTAAAACGGACATATATTACTCAATAGATGAATTAAAAAATACGGGTATAATATTCCACATCGTCTAAAAAAAATTAGACAATGGTTCAGAGTCATACTATAAAAGAGACCAAAATGATTCCGAATACAAATGAGTAGAAAACTTGATTTATCATGCATTCAAACTTTAAAAACTTTTATTTGGTTTATTCCGGTTCTTTATTTTAAAGATTTTTAAAAGATTAAATATGAAAAATATTTAAAACTTTTAAAAAGTTAAATATGATAAATATTATACCGTAGATACACAATAAATATTAAAAGTTAAGATGATATAGTGTGAGTTAAAATATCTCGGGACAAGGTTATATAGTGGGACGGGTTTTATCGATATTTATATAAACTAAAAAATATCATTAATTCGGTGTTACAAGGATAAAACATCATTTCATTATTTTGTTAACATTGTCGGTATTAGACAATAGACATATCTAATTAAATTGATTAAATAAATATTATGTAAAAAAAGAAACTATATTGTGGTATTATATGGTTTATTTAACAATTATTATATAATTATAACATATTTAACCAACAAATACAACTTATAATTTAAATATTTTAGTTATAAATAATTTTGCTCCGCGGTGTACTGCGTATCCTAATCTAGTAATTTCATTATATAGTGAATACTGAATACTGAATAGTCAATCTTTTAAAAAACAACTACTAATATTCATTAAAACTCAATTTCTAAAATTGAAATTACCATCTCATTTATTACAATTTTTTTAATTTTGTTTAAATTTTCTTTCACTCCTTCTCCCTCAAATTTTCAGTTCCAGTCAAGTGGCAATTTCTTTTTGTCCCATTCCCATCCCCTCGTTCTCCTCTTGCCCATTTGCTCCTTGTCTCGTAGCGGTCAATCATCTACCTTCGTCTAGTAACTCCATCTTAGACTGTCGGTCTCACAAGGGCGTAAAGATCCAATCTTTTATATGGTGAAGAGACTATACCATTTCTTATGTAGGAGGAGGTATCATCGAAAATGGTGATTCAGATTCATGGAGTTGGATCCAAGTGTTTTGACTCAAAGACTCAAACATGGAAGCTAAATTGGGGGTGTGTACCTAGGAGCTCATGTCTTGAAGAAGGTACGTAAGTTCCATCTGATGGTTGGAAAAAATGGTCTGGCTTATGATCCAAATGAAGTTTGATGGGTCTTGGTCCAAGGAGATATGGCTCAGAATGGGACTCGCTCTTATTGCACCATAGAGAATGTTTTTGTGAGATTGCTAAGATCTAACGTGAGAGATTGTGGAAGAAATTTGGGGGAAGGGTTAGGTTGGAGTACCTAAGTTTGCTCAGTTTTGGAGGTGAGATTTGGGGGAAGGTTGAGCTGCTTGATATGCTGTTCTTCAAGTCCCCTACTCGTATTACTTGGTGAAGGTTATTGCTGCTACTCTTTGATGAATGACGTAGGAAAATAGATTTGAAGATCATGATCATCTTTAGGGATTGTAGGTATCTTTATGTTTCTTGTTTTTTAAGCTGAATGGATAGCTATAACCATCATGGCATCATCATATTTCACTTGTAAACCTTGAACGGTTAGCTATTTTTGTGCTGCTAAAACGCTTATGAAACACTGTTTTGATTAAATAGAAAGGTTCAATACCATAATGGTGCATGTATGTAGTATTTGTCTCACAAGCTTTGAACATGAAGATTGTATTACTAATATATAAGATTTTGATTGGTAACATAGTAAAGCGGTGGAATCATATGAAAAAAAAAAGTCGATTTCTTCACAAATTAGACAGAGAGATTCAAACTCAAAAAGAGAAGACATTAAGTAGGTTGAGGACGAGGGAGACGTTGTAGCCAACGAGGGAGAACATACTGTGAAAAGAGGAGATTAACAAGACCAGTTGATGATCTCAGTGGGATATAGTACCTCTGCATATACTCGCTGCACTCGTTAAAACTCAAGATGCAACCATCCATACACTTATTGCTATTGTCTGCGGTTTCCTCGTGAAGACTAAACGCATGTGTCCTCAAGTTAAACAAGATCAGCATATTCTTGCTAATGCTCCACAAGTAGATGATCTCAGAGTTCAAAGGATGCATCACCACCAAAGAACTCGATCAAAGGCTCCAAGCTGACTTCCCAAAAGAGCTGCCACGCCTCAGGATCAACATCGGTGTACGTGACCAGCCTCCAAACCTGTAATGTGCGGTTTCCATTCTCACCGAACTCGTTGAAATACACAATAGACCCTTCCGAGGTCGTGATGGTTCTCGTAAAACGCGATAACCCCTCAACTTCTCCAGTATCTGGGAAATCTACGATACTACACAATATATCATCATGATCTCCATAGAAATCGTAGGCTAAAATAGAACGGGTGCCACTGCCATCCCTGTGAAAAATCCAGTGAAGAATCCCATTCAAAGCAATTGACTTGTGCGAACCAAACAAGAGTATAAAATCAAGACAAGTCACGTGTCGAGTTTCCCACGTCCCTGTATCAGATGAGTAAATCGCAAAACCGACTTTAGTACCACCATGACTCATCACGAACACTACCTTGTAACTCACAACAATACCACTCTGCATCTTCGTAACCAATCCACTGTCACCGGAAAGCCCGCGGTTCCTTAATATCTTAAGATCTTGCAAAGAGAGGAAAGGAGGGAGAGGGATTCGAAACCATTCTTGAAACAGAGGGTTTCCAACGTAATACATAGGAGTTCCATCGGTAGCTTTTGCGTAAAGCAACACCAATCCATCGGTGCAAGTCAAGACTTGTAGATTCTTGATTGCTCTCTCGACGAGGCAACTCATTAAAGATCCCGGAGAACGAGTAAGTCCCCATGTTTTGCATCCATGATGACCAATGATTTCAAGTGTCAGTTTGTGAGGTCGCATCTGAATGATTGACCACGTGACTGAAGAAGATGAGTTGCGAAAGATGAAGTAATCTCTGAAGAAATCTGAATCGATCAGAAGTTTCCATCCTTTGCTCGTTGATCTGAATCTTGCAATGCTCTTAAGTGGTAATCGCGCCAAGACTTCCATTACTATTTCTTGAATATCCATTTTTTGGGTTTCCAAGTTTTCTTCTTCTTCTTCGGTTATGATTTATATGATGTACTCCAAAACCGATAAAACTCCAAAAACAATTTTTGAATATTGAAATCACCAAATTAAGTACAATTAATTAGTTATTGTTTTGGACACCCAAACAAGATCAAGTTTTTGATATGAATATATTGAAATTACAATTTGAGATTAATATACCAATCAATAAAATTTGTTGTTCTGCATAAGTCTAAAAGTTAAGATATGATCTGCTACCTACAAGTGAGCATTTGCGACGAGACGATTATTATTTATTCTCTGAGAGATAGTGTTAGCAAAGGAATCCCTCCTATCTTATTATATATAGCTTGATGTCAAAATTATTCATTAACAAGATCTTGACATGTGTTACTTGTATCGATAATATGTTAACATGTGTCATGTTAATTATCGATAATATGTTGACATATGTCATGTTAATTATTAATTTGATAAAACATTAAAAAACTAAAACAAGTAAAAGTTCTAAACCTATTGTAAAAAAAGAAATCTACTAACTATCAATATTTGTTTATTTTTTCTTTTTTAATATTTTTACATATCTAAATTATCTAAGACTCATATATCATCTTACTCATTAACAAGATCGTGACAAGTGTTACTTGTATCGATAATATGTTGACATGTGTCATGTTAATAATAAAATTACTAAAACATTAAAAAAACTAAAAATTTAAAAGTAAAAGTTCTAAAACTATTGTAAAAAAAAATCTACTAACTATCAATATTTGTTTATTGTTTCTTTTTTAATATTTTATATATCTAAATTATCTAAGACTCATATATCATCTTGGTTATAATTTTCAATTTTTATTTTTATTAAGTCAAATTAACTTGATGTCAAAGTTATTCATTAACAAGATCGTAACACGTGTTACTTATATTGACATGTGTCAATTCTAAATTTATTAAAATATTAAAAACTAAAAATTATAAAGTAAAAATTCTAAATCTATTGTAAAAAGGAAATCTACTAACTATCAATATTTGTTTATTCTTTCTTTTTTAATATTTTATATCTCTAAATTATCTAAAGACTCATATATCATCTTGCTTATAATTTTTAATTTTTATTTTTATTATGTCAAATTAATTATCTTTCAATTTCTCAAATTTTATTGGGTTGGTCATAAACTCATTGCAATCGTGTAGATATTGTTTTCTTTTATCCACAACATTTTCCGAGTAAACAATTTAAAAAAAAATATTTTAGTAGTTATACAAACTATCACAGACAAATTTTAATGGTGAAAAGGAACTACGTCAGATTAAAAGTAAATGAACAAGAATTGGTTTAATTTGTTCACAAAATCATTTTATAGGTGGTGATAAAAAGCAAATTTTAAAAATAAAATATTTTTGGATGTAAGAACATATTTTTACTTTTTAGTGGTAAAACATATAGTAAAATTGTACGTGGATTCTAATTTGACGAGTTAATTCCATGTAAAACATGAATAATTCGTGAAACGTTTTTGAAATTTGACAATATTGGTCCTTGGTTGACTAGCTACTGCCCTAATTGGTCCTGAGTTTGACCTCCTGTTGTAATGATTAATGTTTGAAAAAAGTTTTGATGGAAAATATATTGTAATAATAATTATTGTAATGTAATAATTCGTGAAAAGTTTTGAAATTTGATAATGTAATAATATATTGTAATAATTCGTGAAAAGTTTTGAAATTTGATACTGTAGCTTTAAATTATTGTAATAATTGTAATAATAATTTTTGTAACATCCGTGAACTAAAAATTGGTTTTTGGTGATGGGTGTCGATCGACACCAAGGGGGTGTCGGTCGACACCACTAATTTTCTGGTTCGACCAGTTCGATTTAATTATCGATTTGGACCGGTTTGGTTTAGGAAAAACCATTAAACCGAGATATTTAAGAGTGTGGTCGACCAGAAGGGTTTTGGGAGTTTTCTCTTGTCGTCGTTTAACGTTTTTGAGAGAAAAAGGAAGAGAAAGAGAGTTCTTGAGATTTTGGTGAGATTGGTGAGATTCCTTGCTGTTTCTTGAGGGATCTAAGGCTGGGAAGGTGCTAGAAGCTTGCTAGGAGTGAAGGATTCGTTTTTTTTTTTGTCAGAATCTTCCTGCAAAGAGGTGAGTGCATGACCATGGCTAATCTAAGCCTTTGATTCCCTTGTTCTTGCTTGTTTGTTGCTTGTTTGTTGCTTGTTTGTGTGTTTTTCTTGCTGGGATTGGTTGATACAGGTTCCTACGGATGTATAAGGCTTGAGTTTCGAGTATTGGACGAGTCGGAGGAGATTTGGGAGCGAGATTCGACTCTCGACTTCGCACGGATCGCAGTTGCAGAGGGAGTGTCGATCAACACCAGCAAATTGGGCATCAATCAACACTGTGCGGTAGTGTCGGTCGACACCAAGGCCAGTGTCGGTCGGCACTTGGCTGGTGTCGGTCGATACCTCCCTTCCAGCGAGACAATGTTTGATTTCCTGGTTTGTGTGTTCTGTTTGATGCTTGTTTGGAACTTAGGAATCATTGTTGCTTGTGTGTATAACCTAGTAGATGGGAGGATTGCCTCACTGAGTGTTTATCAAATATTCATGCATCTCAATATGTGTTTGTGGTGCAGGTAAAGGCAAAGTGTGATCGTGGAATCAAGGCGATGAAGAGGAGGATGTTCTAGTGGTTCGCTTGGTTGTCTAGCTTATGTTAGGTTGCTAGAGTTGGGTCCTAGAACATTGTTTAGGATTGCTGGTTATTTGATTTATGCTGGTTGGATTAGTCCTGGGCAAATAACCGGAACCGAACGGACCGAACCGAAACCAAACCGAAATTTCGGTTCCGGTTCGAGTATGGTTAGTAAATAATAACCGATTGGATAGTGTTTCAATTACCCATGGATATCGGTTATTAACCGAACCGAACCGATATCCATTCGGTTATCCGAATCAAACCGAACTCATATAAAAATTATGTTTTAGCCAAGAATCGAACTTGAGTCCTCTGCAAATTTGACCGTGCAAAGTGGCCACTACACCACGTTGAAGTTTTGACATTCTATTACATGTTAAAATATATAACGTAATAAAATTAAACTAAAAAACCACACCAATATCATATATATTTAGACCAAAATACCAAAATATTTTAAATAAACCAAATATTTGGAAGGTTTTAGATAGATTTGTTAAATTATAATCAAGTTTTATTTAAATAATATTTTTTAAAAAATATATTACACTGTTTTAGATATCCGGAACCGAACCGAAAATAACCGAAACCGAACCAAACCCGAACTGAAATAGTAAATTAACCGAATGGATCCTAAACCTCTATATCCGAACTACCCGGAACCGAATGGATATATCCGGAACCGAACCGAATACCCGAACGCCCAGGACTA
>NC_025699.1:16385913-16387337 GCF_000633955.1 Camelina sativa | reverse complement strand
ACCGAGGACCAGAGTGTGACAGCTGAGGGTGTTGGCGAGTCGCAGGGTGTTCCGGGGGATTCCATGAGTGTGGCAGGAGGGGGCGGTGTTGATGCTCCAGTGGCAGGTGATGCTAGGGTCCCGGGTATGGGAGTCCCAGCGGGTGGAGTCCCTGGTACTGACGTTGCGGCTATGCTAGCAGACGTGTTAGCGCGGTTACCACCTGTGGTACCGGCGCAGGCTCAGGTAGTGCCACCAATGGTGGCGGAGGAGCGGCAGCCAGTGGCTGCGGATGTGGGAGTCCATTCTCGTTATCTCAGCATGCTGACAGAGATGGGCCGTATTCGTACCGAGCAGTTTTCAGGAGGTGTAGATCCTACTGCGGCGGATGCATGGAGGGCGAGTGTGGAACGTAACTTCCATACTCTGAGATGCCCTGAGGAGTTTTGGGTGGACATAGGGGTCCATCATTTGGTTGGTGATGCTCAGATATGGCTGAGATCAGTGGCTGCTAGGAGGGTGCAGAGGGAGATGACTTGGGCTGACTTCGTCTTGGAGTTCAACCGCAAGTATTTTCCTAGAGAGGCATTGGACCGGTTGGAGGTGCAGTTCCTTCAGTTATCTCAGGGAACGCGGTCAGTGCGGGAGCTGGACTTGGAGTTCAGTCGACTTCTTTGTTACGGGGGTCGGGTTATGGAGCCTGAGGAGGCTCAGATCAGGAGGTTTTAGAGGGCTCTACGTGATGATTTGAGAGTTCACTGTAGAGGGCGGAGTTATGCTACGCATGCAGAGCTGGTTGAGACTGCAGCAGAGATTGAGGAGGATATCCGGGCACAGTCAGTGGCGGTAGCTCCAGCAATTCAGCCTGGTAAGGCTCAGCAGCAGGGTGGTTCCAGTAGGGGCGGTAGGTCTGCACAGGAAACCAAGAGGAGATGGGAGGCTACGCAGAAGCCGAGTGGTGCGAGTTGCTTCGGTTGTGGGAGCAAGGATCATAGGGTTGCTACTTGTCCCAAGAGGAGTGCTCCGACGACAGGGCCTCGGGTATGTTATCATTGTAGGGAGATAAGGCACATCAGGCATTTTTGTCGCAAGTTACAGCCGGCAGCAGTGGCAGCGTTGCAGAAGGTGCAGCCTGGAGGTCAGCAGATTCTGAGAGAGGCTCATGCGAGCAAGTTGTCTATTCATCCAGGAGCGACTAAGATGTACCGCGATCTCAAGAGGTACTATCATTGGATCAGGATGAAGAAGGATGTAGCTAGTTGGGTTTCGAGGTGTGATGTGTGTCAGCTAGTGAAGGCTGAGCATCAGGTTCCTGGCGGGTTACTGAAGAGTTTACCCATTCCTGAGTGGAAGTGGGATATGATCACCATGGATTTTGTGGTAGGATTGCCAGTGTCACGGACCTTTGATGCTATTTGGGTCATTGTGGACCGGTTGACTAAGTC
>NC_025699.1:16383083-16383838 GCF_000633955.1 Camelina sativa | reverse complement strand
TATGAGGCTTTGTATGGGAGACCATGTCGTACACCATTATGCTGGACTCAGGTGGGGGAGAGGAGCATGTTTGGTGCTAGTTTTGTTCAGGAGACCTCAGAGAAGATTCGGGTTCTCAAGCTGAACATGAAGGAGGCTCAGGATAGGCAGAGGAGTTATGCTGATAGGAGGAGGAGAGATCTTGAGTTTCAGGTAGGAGACAGAGTGTACCTCAAGATGGCCATGTTGCGGGGTCCGAACTGGTCATTGTCAGAGACTAAGTTGAGTCCGAGGTATATGGTTCCATTAAGAGTGATTGAGTGGGTTGGACCTGTGGCATATAGACTGGAGTTACCCGAGGTTATGCGTGCATTTCATAAGGTTTTCCATGTGTCGATGTTGCGGAAATGTCTCCGTGAGGGTGAGCAGGTGTTTGCTAAGATTCCTGAGGATCTTCACCCTAACATGACATTGGAGGCGAGACCAGTGAGGGTTCTCGAGAGGAGGATCAAAGAACTTCGGAAGAAGAAGATTCCTTTGATGAGAGTCCTGTGGGACTGTGATGGTGTTGAGGAGTAGACTTGGGAGCCTGAGGCAAAGATGAAGGCAAGGTTCAAGAAGTGGTATGAGAAGCAAGCCGCGACTTGAGCTTGTTTAGCCTGGTCCCATCTGTAATCCGTGGCTGGAGCGGGAATGGAGTATTCCAGCCCATCTCTCTTGTTACTCGGTCGCTTGGGGTGGTTGGTTGTGCGACTCAGTAACAAGATGAGGTGGTG
>NC_025699.1:16364009-16380610 GCF_000633955.1 Camelina sativa | reverse complement strand
AACCTTTAACTTGCTTGTTTTGTATTGATAGACTTGTTAGATTGTTGGTATGGACGTTAGGAAGCTTCCGTGTGGCTTGGGAATGAGTTTCTGTGGTTGTAGGAACGAAATCCGGCGAGAAGCTTCGGGGAAATCACGGTGCTCGACGTTGCGTCGATCGATGCATATCATGCATCGGTCGATGCAAGTGCGAGGACGGCGCGTAAAACTCTAGGGTTTTCGTGTTGCGTCGAGCATGCGTCGGTCGATGCAGACTGGGTATCGGTCGATGCAAGTTACACTTGCATCGGTCGATGCAGCTTCTGTGTCGATCGATGCTTCCCCATTTGGCATCGGTCGATGCATGTGTGGTGTCGGTCGATGCTAAGTCCTGGTTTGTTATGGTCGTTTATTGATTGTTGTGTGTTGGTTATTGATACTCTATTGCTTGTGTGTATAGCCCAGTAGATGGGAGGATTGCCTTACTGAGTGTTTATAAAATACTCATGCATTGCAATATGTGTTTGTGGTGCAGGTAAAGGCAAAGTGTGATCGTGGAATCCAGGCAATGAAGAGGAGGATGTTCTAGGGACTCGGTTTGGTGTTGTCTGGCATTGCTAGGTTGCTAGAGTTGAGTCATTAGAACATTGCTAGGTTGCTGGTTCTATGATTTATGTTATTATTATTATTTCTTATTTATTTATTTATAAAAAAACAAAAAGGTCGGTCGTTTCAGGTAGTGTCGGTCGACACCAAGGCCAGTGTCGGTCGACACTTGGCTGGTGTCGATCGACACCTCCCTTCCAGCGAGACGATGTTTGATTTCCTGGTTTGTGTGTTCTGTTTGATGCTTGTTTGGAACTTTGGAATCATTGTTGCTTGTGTATATAGCCCAGTAGATGGGAGGATTGCCTCACTGAGTGTTTATCAAATACTCATGCATCTCAATATGTGTTTGTGGTGCAGGTAAAGGCAAAGTGTGATCGTGGAACTAAGGCGATGAAGAGGAGGATGTTCTAGTGGTTCGCTTGGTTGTCTGGCTTCTGTTAGGTTGCTAGAGTTGGGTCCTAGAACATTGTTTAGGATTGCTTGTTATTTGATTTATGCTGGTTGGATCATTAGTTTGTGATTGGAATTAATACTGGTTATTATTTTATTGGTTATTGGTTTTTGTTATTCCGCTGTTGATTGTGAATGTGGTTAGGTGGCTAGTGGGTACGAGACCACTAGTTATAGTTTATTTATTATATTATATTGTTATTAAAAAAAAAGAAAAAAAAAAGGTCGGTCGCTTCAATTTTAAAATATATAAATACAAATAAATGTATTAAAGTAAAAACTTATCTCTAACTAAGAATATTTATATATTTATTTCTGGAAAATGTATTTCATTAATATTTTTTTAAAATTGTATTTTAGTAGCTATTTTTAAAACCTGCGCATCGAGCAGATCCTAATCTAGTACTATATAATATATATACATATAATAAGATATAGATTAGCTTAGTTTTCCAACTTTATTGCTTACAATTAATGGGGGTCTGTGAGAACTGAAATCAATTCTCTCCTTCCGAAGTGATTCGAATGCGGAGGAGCTTAACACTGTTTATAAGTTCCGAACTGAATTGAGAGAGTTTTGAGAATTTGTATTGTATTGCTTGTTTTGGAAAATTTGTTCGATCCCTTACAAAAGACTCCCCCCTTACATATTTATATCGACCAATTTATTACCTAATTAATGCATAATTAATAGGGCACGATTTGCGTATCCTAATTAATCCTCTTGAATGCGAGAATCTTTGACCGAGCCTGAGCTGCGAGCTGACCAACACGAAGCATCTCTGCGCTCTTTTCCTTTCTTCGGGCCTGATGGGCCGATCAGTAATACGTTCTTGGCCCATTAGACGCGCCCGGCCTAGGCCCTTTGCCTACTGCCCGAGATGACAGATCGTGGGTACAACAGTTGCCCCCCAAGTCTCCCGAGCTGAGCAGTTCGGGGGACTTTCGACCTTCAAGCGATCAATTTCGGGAAACTGAATATCTCTCTTATCTCCACGATTTGATCGTGGTGATGATGAGATTTGCCTTCCCGAACAAGCCCCGGGGCCCACTAGGTGGCGTGTCAGCTATAAGAGGGAGAGAAAACGGTGCGAGACCTTTCACTTCCCCAGGCAATCATTACTCCCTGGTTCCGTGTATAAAGGTAAACTCACCCGACTTCTCTCTTCTACTTTTAATTCTCAGTTTTCTTTTCGTTTTGCTCTGCGATTTCTCTCTTTTCTTCTGTGAACTTCTTTACTTTCGCCGGAAAATCCTTCACTCTTCCTTTATTTCTTACTACTTTTACCGGAAAAGCATTCTCCTCCGAAATCCTCATCGGGTAAAGCCACAAAACCCTTGATTCCGGGCGTTTTCGGCCCCCACCAGCCGTCAATTCTCTCTGCGGAGAGCATAGCCGAGATTAGAGGATCCACCGGGATTCCACCGGAGGTCGAGATCAGATTCCCAGAGGCTCATGAGTCTCCGGAGAACCCCCTCCAGGGTACTGTTGAGCGTTCGAGATATTCTTCTCTGCGTGCGGTCTGTCATTTCCCCTTCCCGAACTCATCGTGAAGATGATGTTCGAACTGGGCTTCGCTCTTCCCCAGATGTGCTCCAACTTTGTTCGGACTGTCTTGTGCCTTCAAACTCTGGGGGAGGAGTTCAACTACCAGCTGTCACTGGCCGACTTCCTCCAGGTGTACACGGTGAAGACTGGTCGTACCAAGGGCACGCTTTACGTAAGCCCGCCTCCTGGACTAAAGGTCTTCGACGACCTGCCCGAGAAGGATGAAAAGTGGCGAAAGTCCTATTTCTTCTTCCCGGTTAACGAACTCACTTTCGGCCACCGCGTGAGTTCGCACGTATCGAAGTGGACTTCGAAAATCGGTAGAATGGAGTTCCTTGCTAGGTCCAAGTTATGTGTTGTTTTGACTTTCCGTCTCACCTTTTAATTGCTTCTTTTTCAGATCACTTCGAACGCGGATTGCTTTGCCCCATATTCGCGGAGTTCTTCTCGAGGTTCTGCAGCCAGGGACAGATCGCTTGGGATTCTTTCTCCTGCGAAAGGATTAGAGAGTCCACAGCGAGGCTCGGAAGGCGTTCTCTTGTCTGTTCTGTCCCATTGAGCGTTTCGGAAATGAATTACAGGGAAGAAAGGTCATGCCGAGCTGCCGAAAAAGAGGCAAAGAAACAGATGGCGGCAGCCCTTGCCGAAGGCAAAGCTCGCATTTCTAACAAGAATTCCTCCGGCTCCTCCGTTCCCGAGGTAAGCGGAACTTCCGCGCCCCCAGCTGGCTCGTCCGAGCTCCGCACGGAATCTACCGAGGCTCTGGCTAGCCCGTTGGTGCCTTCCGTGATTGTCATCGCTGACTCTAGCGACGAGCCGCGGGAGGTCGCTGCTTCCCCCCCGCTGACAAAGAAGGCCCCTGCTGAGGTCAGTTCTCAGCAAGCTGACTCATCGAAAAAGAGAAAGGAACCCGAGACTTCCTCCTCTTCTCGTGAGAAAAGCCGAGCCCGGACTGGCTCATTAGGAGATGAGCGGAGTAAATCCAGCTCGAGAGACAGGGGTCTCTCCTCGGAGAGGAGATCCAAGGAGGCCCCAACTTCCAAAGAGTCCGGGGACTCCTCCGGAAGACTTCTCCTGAAGGATCAACGTCCTTCCCCTCGAGGTAACGTTTTCCCGAGGTGCTCTGAATTTGATGCTATCACTGTTTTTGATAGTTTGACGACTGAAATGACTTTGTTTGAATCCTTCAGCTCCCCCTGTGTCCCCAGCTGATCTAATGAGGAGCTACGTCCGGCCCGGAGTTAGGATTCCGGCGTTTGTTGATATGTCTGAGGTTAACCACGCGAACTTCTTTTGCTTCGCGGACAAAATCGGCGAGGTACATGTCCTTTCTGTTTGTTTCTTTTTTTTACTCTCGTCATTCTTGCCGCATAACAAGCTATCTTTCCAGCTAATGATCAAGTTTAACTCCTCGGTGGCATCCTACGAGGATCAACTGTTCGCCTCCCCTTCGCCTTCCGAAGTAAATCTCCTTCAAGAAAGGATTGCTGACCTGGAAGCTCAGATAAAGGAGTATGCCAGACTGGAGGCCGAGAATGCCGACACCGTGGCGAAAGCCGAGCGAATCCGAGCTCGGATGAAGAAGGCTGAGGTAGAGGTGCTCAACCTCGGGGTTGCCAATGAAGACCTTCGAGACAAGCTGAAGAAGGCGGGGGACCTTTACTTTGAGGCGGCGGAGGACGCCCAGGCAGCAAAAAATAGATTGCACGAGATCGAACTCCGCAATCAGCTACTCGAAGCCGGCAATAGCTGCGAGATTGAGAGGGTGCGGAGGGAAGAGAGGCAGGCAATGAGGCGAACTCTCCGCCCCTTAGTCGAGGAGGTGAGGATCACCTTCGAAGAGAGGGTGAAGCTAGCTCCGATCCAGATCCGAGCCGCTGAGATCAGGGCTAACCGGATGCTGATCGAGGAGATCTCAAGGGGAGAGATCCAAGATATGGAAGCTGAGCTCGGACTCAAGAAAGCTGACGAGGAGGAGGCAGACGAAAAGGTTTCGAAGGTAACTCCTCGCGACCTCGACCTCTCTGCATTCTCAGATCTTTTGGCGGATACGCCCGATCTCTTGTGCAGCGAACACCCGCTAAGCGTCACAATCGATGAGTCCGGCACTAACCTCGGGAAAATGTCAAAACAGGGGATGGACGACTTTCTGGCGAACGCCAGGTCGGAAGGGGAGCTTGCAGAGATGGGCTTGGCCCTTTCCGAAGCGGCGTCGGAACCCGCTCTCCCTACTCAATAATCTCTATCTCGGGGTTGTTTTGGCACGAGTTGCCCCCCTATTTGTTGCATTTATTTTTAGACTTGTTTCGGAGTGTTTTGGTCGTGGTGACCATTCGCGTATTTTGAACCAAAGAATTTTCACCCTCTGCGAACTCAATCCCTACAACTATAGTTTAGAGAAAGAACGCGAAGTACACAACCTTGGTTTTAACTTGCGATAATTTGTACGAAGTGAGGACTTTGGTTTTAACTAGAATTTGCAAAATTAAACCCCATCTTCAACTTAGTAAGAGAAGCTGAATGCGAAGTGAAATCCTTCGGTTTTAGACTAGAGTTCGCAAAATTAGACTTGTGAGGCTGGGTACGAAGTGAGAACTTCGGTTCAGATTAGAGTTTTGCAAAACTAAGCTTCAACTTTAATAAGTAAAGCTGAGTACGAAGTGAGAACTTCGGTTTAGATTAGAGTTTTGCAAAACTATGCTTTGACTTTAATAAGTAAAGCTGAGTACGAAGTGAGAACTTCGATTTAAATTTGCGAAGTTGAACCTCGGCTTTGAATGACATATGCGAAGTCTGACTTCGGCTTTGAATGACTTATGCGAAGTCTGACTTCGGCTTTGAATGACATATGCGAAGTCTGACTTCGGCTTTTTTTCTTTTGAACCATTATTAATAAAAAAAAAAGTTTAAGAAAACTTTAAATTTTATTAATATGGATAGCTGGACCCGAAGTGGCCTGCCTACGTACCCTTATTGGGATCAAGCTTAAACGTAGTTCGATACAAATAAATTAACTGTAAAAAAGCTTAAGGTGTAAGAAATTCCAGGACCTTGGGACTGGTTTTCCCTCTGAATCCTCGAGCTGATAGACTCCATTTTGGACTTCGCGAGTAATTCTGTACGGTCCTTCCCAGTTAATTCCCAGCTTCCCTGCATTGAGCTCCTCTATGTTCTCGTAGACTTTGCGGAGGACTAGGTCGCCAACTGCCAAGGGCCTGCCTCGGATTTTGGAGTTATAGTACTGAGCTACTGCGTTCTGGTAATTCTGGATCCGAACTAAGGCCTGGTCCCGACGCTCATTGATTGTATCGAGAGTATCCTGTAGGAATTCCTCATTCTCCTCAGCTCGGAGCGGGTTCAGCGAGGTACGGACTCCAGGGACCTCTTTGTCAGCTGGGACTACGGCATCAACTCCGTAAACCAGGGAAAAAGGTGTTTCATTAGTGGCCCGGCGAGGTGTTGTTCGAATTGCCCAAAGAACGTCCTGCAGTTCGTCTGGCCAGCGCCCTTTGCGAGAATCGAGCCGTTTCTTCAAGTTAGCAAGAATGACTTTATTCATCGCCTCGGCTTGCCCATTACCTTGCGGGTAACGAGGAGTTGATTTATTGAGTCGAGGAGATGAACTGTGGACCATTGTCCGTGACGATTTCGTGGGGGACACCATAGCGATAGATTATACTCTTTACCACGAACTGTTCCACTTCTTCACTTGTCACCTTAACGTAAGCCGCTGCCTCCACCCATTTAGAGAAATAATCGGTAAGAGCGAGTACGTAGTTAACTCCTCCTGGTCCCCGATGCAATGGACCGATGATATCCATAAACCACCTCATGAATGGGTAAGGTGCGGACACCGAAGACAGGAGCTCGGTAGGTTGATGGATTGACGGGGCATGCTTTTGGCACTTCTCACAAGCTCGAGAATAGTTTTCGCAGTCCGTGACCATAGTAGGCCAGAAGTAGCCTTGCCTTTTGATTTTGAAAGCCAGAGTCTAACCTCCGGAGTGATTTCCATTGGGACCGTCGTGAACAGCTCGCATTAGCATCACAGGCTCTTTACCGGCAACAAATGTTAGATAAGGACCAGCTACACTTCGGCGTAAGAGTATTCCGTTGTAGACGCAATACCGTGCACTGACAATCTTGAGCTTCCTGGCTGCCCATTTGTCGGCTGGGAGTTCCCCTTTTTGCAAGTAAGCCCAGATCGGGCTCCGCCAGTCGCCTGCCCCCAGCTGTTGGAGTTCGCACTGCTCGAAGTAGTATGTGGGATAACAGCTAGATTGTCAACTGGTAAGCTTGACGGTTCCAGAATTTGACTCGCGTCTAACTCGGCCAGAGGTGGGTGAACTTCCATCGGAGTAGGCATAACGGGGGCTGGGTCCTCCGGTGGCGGAGAGTCCTCAGACGCCTTGTGAGCTGCCTCCTCTGCAGCCAACTGTTTTTTCATTGCCCGGGTGACAACGTTTGAGTTCTCTAGTCGGATACTCGGAAACTGGATGACTTCAACGGGGATAATCCTTGTCATCGCAGGATCCGAAGTGGATGCCAAAGATGCTAAAGCGTCCACAGTGGAGTTTTCACTTCGTGGGATCTTAGTGATTTCAAAATCCTCGAACTTAGTGACTAGTTCTCGACCATCCTTTGTCTCGTACTCCCCCAAAAACTGGTTGGTGACCAGCTGCGAATCGCAAAAAGCTCGGAGTTTTCGGACACCAATCCCCACTGCAAGGCGTAAACCAGCAAGGAAGGATTCGTACTCGGCTTTGTTGTTTGACGCACTGAAAGCCAAGTGAAATGACTGTTCGATCACTTCGCCGGTAGGAGAAGTGAGGCGAACCCCAATTCCTGCTCCCGATCTGGAAGAAGCGCCATCAACATACAACGTCCATGGGACTTCGACATTGTCGCTAACCGAAGAGGCTAGTGGGAGTTCGATAAAAAAATCAGCCAGCACTTGCGCCTTGGTGCAGGTTCGAGTCTGGAACTCGATGTCATATTCACTCAGCTCGACGGACCATTTAGCTAGTCTCCCAGACTGGCTTGGACTATGTAACACCGTCCGAAGTAGTTGCGTCGTCAGGATTATGATTGTATAGGACTGGAAGTAAGGCCGCAGCTTTCTTGCCGAAGTGACTACTGCTAGGGCCAATTTCTCCATCATAGGGTACCTGGATTCTGCCCCAGTAAATAACTTACTGACATAGAAAATTGGTCGCTGCTCCCCCCTTTCCTCCCGAACCAGGACTCCACTGACTGCACTGTCCGAGACAGCTACATAAAGAAAAAGCGGCTCTCCGAACTCGGGCTTAGCCAAGACCGGCGGCTCGGATAGATAAGTTTTGAGCTGAGAGAACGCCACTTCGCACTTCGCATCCCATAAGAAGTTCTTCCCCCCTTTTCGCAACAATTGGTAGAACGGGAGGCATTTGTCCGTAGAGCGAGAGATGAAGCGGTTGAGGGCTGCGATCCGTCCATTAAGGCGTTGCACTTCGCGTAAAGTTCTAGGAGAACTCATAGACAAGAAAGCATTAATCTGCCTCGGATTCGCTTCAATTCCTCTTTCTGTGACGATATACCCCAGAAACTCCCCTGATGGGACTGCAAAAGTGCATTTTGTGGGGTTAAGCTTCATCCCGAACTGATACAGGATGTCGAAGCAAACTTTCAGATCCGTGAGATGCGAGCTAGCTTCCATCGACTTCACCAACATGTCATCGATGTAGACTTCCATGGTCTTTCCGAGCTGGTGCTCGAACATTCGATTTACCAGTCTCTGGTAAGTTGCTCCCGCATTCTGTAACCCAAAAGGCATCACCTTGTGACAGTAAATCCCGCGGTCCGTAATGAATGCAGTCTTCTCCTGGTCGTCCGGGTTCATAAGGATTTGGTTGTAGCCGGAGAAGGCATCCATGAAAGACATCAGCTCGTGACCCAAAGTGGACTCAACTAGTCGGTCGATATGCGGAAGTGAAAAGCTATCCTTGGGGCACGCCTTGTTTAGGTCGGTGAAATCAACGCAGACTCGTGATTTTCCATTCTTCTTTTTAACTACCACTGTGTTCGAGAGCCACTCTGGGTACTTCACTTCGCGTATCTGTCCTGCCTTCAGTAAACGTTCCACCTCTTTGTTAACGATTTCAGCTCGCTCAGGACCCAGCTTCCTTCGCTTCTGCTTTACAGGTCGGAACGTTGGATCCACATTCAGCTCGTGGGAGATAACTTCCGGACTGATACCGGGCATTTCGTCTACGGACCATGCAAAGGTGGCCATATTTTCTTTCAAGAAGGTTACTAGACTAGTGCGGAGCTCGCCATCCAATCCCACTCCGATCTTGATTTCCTGATCCGGAAACTTATCATTGATGAAAATGGGCTCAGTGAGGTCACCTTTTAACTGCTTCCGAACTGGATTCTTCGGGACCTCGAGCTGTGGTTGCTATTGAACCAGGAGCTTGTGACTTGCGAGGTAACAGCTCCTTGCCGTCCTTTGGCTTCCTAGAACCTCCCGGACTCCTTGTGGGGTTGGAAATTTGACGCACAGATGGTACGTCGATGCCACTGCCTTTATCTGGTAGAGCCAGGGAGTTCCCAAAATAATGTTATAGGCCGCAGGTCGGTCAAAGACCGTGAACTCCACCATTTTAACCACTCCTTGAGTGGACACCGGTAGT
The DNA here is from genome assembly GCF_000633955.1 of Camelina sativa. NCBI lineage: Eukaryota > Viridiplantae > Streptophyta > Magnoliopsida > Brassicales > Brassicaceae > Camelina > Camelina sativa. The sequence continues at coordinate 16,371,352 of NC_025699.1, read as the reverse complement.
GTGATCGTGCCCAAGGACATTGACGTCTCGCTCGTGAATGAAACCAAAGGTGATGGCGGTCCCACGATGTGCTCTTTCCCGATACCCATTCTAGCCAACGTCTCGAGGAAAATCAAGTCTACCGAACTCCCAGTGTCAATTAGGATCCGGCATACTTCATGGTTAGCCACGTCGAGTGATATGACGAGTGCGTCATCATGCGGAGTATCCAACTCTTCAGTTTCCTTCTCTGAGAAAGAAACTTCAGGTAGGTCGCTTGCTGTGACCTTAGCTCGCTTCGGCTGAGGGCTCGTGAGCTTCCGCTGATGGTCTTTGATCGCAGTTATGGAGTTTCGAAAGAGTCGCGATCCCCCCATTATCACGTCTATTCTTTTCTTGGGGGCTGCACTGCCGTCAGATTGCTTCGGTTTTCTCGGAGGTGGGGCATCTTCGTCCACCTCGGGAGTCGCTTTCTGCTCCAACTCCTCAATTGTTACATTCGGCATTTCTCCCGCCACATATTTTTCTGCGAGGAGGTGCATCAGCTTCTTGCAGTCTCGAGTGGAATGACTGTTGGTTTTATGGAGCTCGCAGTACGTATCCTCATCTCGGACCCATTTGTTACTTGGGAGTACACCACTCTTGGAACGCGGTGAGAATGGAGGTTTGGACGATGAATTCTTTGGCGAATTCTTCTTAGGAGATTGAGTGACCGCGAACGTGCTCGGCCCGGACTTCGGAGTCGTAGGCGGAGTCTTTTTGGTGGGCGCTTCGAACCGAGGTTTTCCTGTAGGCGGAGCGTTTTGTTTCTGCGCGGCGGAATTTTTGTCTTCCTCTGCGACTATCCAGTTCGATGCTCGGTGTAGCGCGTCCTGAATAGTTGGGAACCGATTCACGGACAACTCTTCGCGGAAGCGAGACTCATGCCAGAGGCCGTTTTTAAGCGCGGCCAGAGCTGTGGAGTCCGAAAATCCTGGGATCTTGACCTGGATCTCCTTGAACTTTGTTATATATGACCGAAGAGACTCTCTAGCTTTTTGGCTTAAGTTCCAAAGCTGAGCATCTGTTACCGCGGTTTCGATTGAGCTAGAATACTGCTTAACGAACGAGGTTGACAGCTCGGTGAAGTTATTTATAGAGCCGGCTGCTAGGGACGCGAACCAAAGTAGTACCGGTCCACTAAACGTTTCAGCGAACAACTTGCAGTACCCAGCGTCTGCTTTGTGAGGCTCGAGGTCTACTCGGCTAGCTGTCAACAAGAAGGTCTTGAGATGATTGGTCGGATCCCCTTTTCCTTCATAGCTTGAGAACTTAATTTTGCCAGTATCTTTGATGCGAACTCGGGCCACCTGGTCAGAGAAGGGAGTTCGCCTAGACTCCTCAATTACACGGAATATATCTGGAGCCAAGGTGGTTGCACTGTGCATCACGGACCGCATATCCCGGATTTCGCTCTGCATGCAGAAGATCTCGGGATTGGTAACATGCCCCGGAGTCGAAGTGTTCCCACTCACAGGATGAGGAAGGCGAACTGGGGCGTCGGAAGAGCCGGCGACCCCGGGCTGAACCGGAGTGGGGCTATCGCCAACCAGAGGTGGCGCTGCTTGAGTATTGAGCTGAGGTGGGAAAGAATCTCCCGGGGTGGCATTTGTCGCTGCTGTCTGCGAAGCGAGAGGTAGAGTAATGCCGGAAAAATCCAGAGCACGTCGGCGTGGGTTTTGGTCGGAGGACAAGAAATCAATCCGATCGGCGTACGCGCGGTGGGAGGCTGAGAGGTCGGCTACTGACGTTGCGACCTCCTCCAGACGGGTGGAGACCTGACCCTCCAGGCTGTCGAAACGTTCTGTAAGAGCCGTCGAGGCTGCTTACTGACGGTCAGACTTCTCAGACAGGTCCTGCAAGAGCTTCTGAATAACCTCCAGAGTTGCCTGGTTGGAAGAGTCGGTTGCCATAGCGGTGGTTGGATGAAATGGATTTGGGTGTGAAATCGGAACTAATCAAGAGTTAGGTGATAACTGCCCTCCTTCTAGCGCCAAATGTGAGAACTGAAATCAATTCTCTCCTTCCGAAGTGATTCGAATGCGGAGGAGCTTAACACCGTTTATAAGTTCCGAACTGAATTGAGAGAGTTTTGAGAATTTGTATTGTATTGCTTGTTTTGGAAAATTTGTTCGATCCCTTACAAAAGATGCCCCCCTTACATATTTATATCGACCAATTTATTACCTAATTAATGCATAATTAATAGGGCACGATTTGCGTATCCTAATTAATCCTCTTGAATGCGAGAATCTTTGACCGAGTCCGAGCTGCGAGCTGACCAACACGAAGCATCTCTGTGCTCTTTTCCTTTCTCCGGGCCTGATGGGCCGATCAGTAATACGTTCTTGGCCCATTAGACGCGCCTGGCCTAGGCCCTTTGCCTACTGCCCGAGATGACAGATCGTGGGTACAACAGGGTCTATTTACAGTTTCGTGTTCAAGTGTTCAACCATATATTATCTAAAATAATTTAAAGTTTTGTAATTTTTCTGTTTTGATATATGTTAGATATAGATTAAATGCATTTTTTTGTAGCATATTTGTTTAATTTATTAATTGATGTTTTCTCGAAAAACTTTTTTTTTTTGTTTAAAATATGTAATTATTTTTGTCAATATATATCTTATATAATAAAGTAAAGTTCTCTTTTAACAAGGTCTAAGAAGTTATACCATTTGCCACTCTCTTCTTGCAACATGTGTTATTTTCTTTTTAATATTTTTAGTGTATTTTTTTCAATTAATATTATATGACATACATTATCTTATTTATGTTTATATTTAAGATAAAATATAATTTGATATTATACATTATAAGATGTTAAATTTATTCTTTAATTTGTGTAGTATATTGTCCAAAATAATGATTTTTCTTTTTCTCTAATAAGTTTCCATTTGTCACTCTCTTCTTGCAGCATGTATCATTTTCTATATTTATATTTAACACATAAGTTTCGTGGTCAAATTCATCTCAATTTATGCATTTTCGGTTCCGTTGTAAAACACATGTTAAATTCATCTCAATAGATGTTTATTTTCGTGTTTAAATCCTGATAGTATGAAATTTTTATGGTTGAAAATGTAAAATATGTAATTACATGTTTAAACATATTGAAGTATTTTAGGGTTTAAACCCGGCATCTGACAACTTTTTTGTTTGAAAAAATTAATTATTTTTTTTATAAATTAACAGAAATTACTTAATCTCGTTGAAAGTTATAATCTTGAAGTCTTTTAGTGACAGATTAATGATACGTATGCTCATAAGATTTATAAAATAATAATAATGGCCGTGTTCGGTTTGTAGTCTCTGAGTCAGCGCAACCATCCATACACTTACGAACATCTTCAGCTTCCTGATCTGAATCTCGCGATGCTCTTCAATGGACACCGAAGCAAGACGTTGACCAGTGTTACTTCTATCGTCTTTGCACCACAAAAGATTAACTTGCCATACACTTGCTATCGTCTTCGTTTTCCTTGTGAAGACTCAACGCTAGTGTCCTCAAGTTGAACAAGACCATGCCTTTCTTGTCCATGCACCACAAGTAGATGATCTCAGAGTTCAAAGGATGCATCACCACCGGGAAATAATCAATACCTAACCAATCATTCATAGAAACCAAGCTAACTTCCCATAAGAGCTGCCACGCGTCCTCAGGACTATCAGTATACTTGACCAGCCTCCAAACCCGTAACGTGCGGTTTTCATTTTCACCGTACGCGTTGAAATACACAATCGACCCTTCCGAGGTTGTAAAGGTTCTGCTAAAACGCCGTAACACATCATGTTTTCCACTATCGGGGAAAGATATGATACGACACTCATCATCAACATTACCTCCATAGAAATCATAGGCCATAAAAGAAGAGTTGAGACTTGAAAACCAGTGAAGCATCCCATTCAAAGCAATCGACTTGCGGTGACTAAACCAGCAATGATGAAGAGGACAAGTCACATGTCGAGTTTCCCACGTCCCCGTATCAGATGAGTAAATCGCAAAACCGACGTTAGTACCACCGTGAGTCATCACCAACACAACCTTGTAACTCACAACGATACCACTCTGCATCTTCGTAACCAATCCACAGTCGTTGAAACGCTCCTGCGTCCGTAATATCTCAAAATCTTCCAAAGAGAGGAAAGGAGGGAGAGGGACTCGAAACCATTCTTGAAACAAAGGGTTTCCAACGTAATACATAGGAGTTTCATCGGCAGCTTCTACGTAAAGCAAGACCAATCCATCGGTGCAAGCCAAGACTAGTAGCTTCTTGATTGCTCTCTCGACGAAGAAACTCATTAAAGATCCCGGAGAACGAGCAAGTCCCCATGTTTTGCATCCATGATGACCAACGATTTCAAGCGTCAGTTTGTAAGGTCCCGTTTGGATGATTGACCATGAGACTGAGGAAGAGTTGAGTGAGATGAAGTGATCTCGGAAGAAGTCTGAGTCGATCAAATCTTTCCATTCTTTGCACACTGATCTGAATCTTGCAATGCTTTTCAACGGAAGTCGCACCAACACCAAGACAACAAACGTCACCTCAGGAATATTCATTTCTGCAAACAAACAACATATAACTGATGAAATTAAAAGCTTCAAAACATACTCTTCAAATTTAATTTACATAAAACCAAACAAGAAAATGCTTTTTGTATAATAATAATCGAAACACGTTGAGATTTATGGCTTTATGTATATGACAAAATAATTAACATAATTAAACGAAAATCTAACCAAATCTACAAATACATACATGAAAAAGATAATATAATATTATACGATATTCTTTCATGGGGAATAGAGAGGTCTAAATCCTAATATATATATATAGATATTGAGAAGAGTTTGGTTTGTGTTTCTTGCTACTGGTAATGAAAAACAAAAAATGGAGTCTTACCTGATATCGTCTGGAAAGCTAGAGAAGAAAAGAGGCTGTTAATACTGCACGGCGGCAGGAAACAAAATAGGTTATGTTATCGATATTGTGGGGTTGAACGAAAATTTACAAGTATTTATAGAATCGTAACTCAGAGATCATTAGGTTTATACATCTTTTTATATGCAACCACTATGGTGACTGAAGATAAAGTACATTTCACTATGGCTTTTACTTTTGTCTTTTTTTTTTGTTATTCATTTAAGAAAAAAGAAAAAGATTGTAATAAACTGGAAATTAATTTTATGAAGATTTATTTCTATATAAAAATATAATATAAATACTTCAAAGAAAGAAAGATATATTTTTGGATATATATGTTTGTTTGACTACAAAGATAGTATTGAAAGCTTTTAAAAACTTAATTGACTATTAAAATTTAACTTTTCATGAGTAGACTTTTTTATTTTTAATAAGAAAATTTGTTTTGTTCTTAAAGTCAATGGCTTTTCATATAATTTTGTCAAAAATTAATGTTAATTCTATAAATGTTATTAATAAAATATCATAATTATACACTATAAACATGTCTACTTTTATAGATATCTAAATCACATATCATAGATATAATATTTTAATATCAACTCTTCAATATAAAAAGAGAAGATCTAAAACCAAACCATACAGGATTTTGTTTTGGTAAATTATATTTAAAATTTACTTTAGTGGTGTGCAAGTACTTGTCTCAAAGGCTAGATAATGATAATTGAATATATATTACTAACACAAGAATATGACTAGTACATGGTTACATGACTTACATCACAGAACAGTAAAACATTCACATTTGAAATTTGATTAAAACTTAAAAAACAGAATACACAAATCAAGAAGGCTTCGGACGGGGAAGACGGTGCAGCCAACGAAGGAGAACAAACTGTGAAGCAAGGAGATGGTTAGAAACACCTTGAAACGATAGGATAAAGTAATTAGAAACGTTTTCCATATACTCGCTACACCAGTTAAAACTCAAGACGCAACCATCCATACACTTACGAGCGTCTTCAGTTTCCTTGTGAAGACTAAACACTTTAGTCCTCAAGTTAAACAACACCATACCTTTCTTGTGTCTACTCTACAAGTATATGATCTCACAGTTTCAAGGATGCATCACCACCAGGAAATAACCGATACCTAGCTCGGTCAAAGACACCAACTTGACTTCCCAAAAGAGGTGCTGCCACGCCTTAGGACCAATTTCAGTGTACTTGACCAGCCAATGTGCGGTTTCCATTACCACCATACTCGTTGAAGTAAACAATAGACCCTTCCGAGGTCGTGATGGTTCTCCGTGTAAAGGTATAGAGGACAACAATCACTCAAACTACTTGGAAATGCGCCAAGCAAAACGCTTTTATTCAAACTTATAAAAACTCCCTTTTACAAGTTATGAATCTAAGCCTACTCTCTTGTCTATCTAACACAACACCCTGTGTAGATCTAAAAGATTAAAAACACACTCACCTTCAAAGCTCTTTTTGTTTGCTCGAAGGTTTACAAATCTCTCAAACTTTCCCACGAGTGCTAACTCTTTTGCGGCTAGCCCTCGTCTCTTTTAAACCTTTTACACACGATCTCTAACCTAGATCTTGTGAATCCCTAACTAAAAGGAAATATTCCTTATCCTAAGAAATATCCTCCCTTAACTCTCTCGATCAAATATACCCTCAATATCTTCGTGTATATCTTGATCTTCTTCTTCCTTCCTTCTCACGCTTCTTATCACGGCGTCCATAATCTTCTTCCACGTCAGCCCATCTGCCACATCAGCATATCAGCACTCTGAGACACTTCGCAAGCTCCTGTCACCCTCAGAGCTCTGATGCACTTACAATCTCCCCCTTTTTGACTGAATCTTGCCACACAAGCAACCGCAGCATCAAACCTGAAAACGCACAGACAATACACCCAAGACAAGAACACAACCATACTAGCAAAATATTCCAGCAATCAACACAAGACGGTTAACCGATAAAGACTTGTTAAAAATAAACTGTTCAAAACCAAAACAGAAACAAAATAAAAACAATAAAAACAAGTCTCAAGTTTTAAACAGGGGAGAACCACATGAAATCAAATTAAAAAAAATAACAACTGCTCCCCCATAGCTTAATCTCCCCCTCAGGCCTCTGAATCAGACTCATCTCCCCCTGCTTGTTTGGCACAGTTTAGTCAAAAATACCAAGAAACTAAACCAGAAACTGGAGCAAACATCAAAGTGAGAAACCACTTACCAGCGTCCAAGGCATCTTGTAGGATCTTGATCGCCAACCGGATGGCTTTGCGCTCTGCAGATGTACCACTATGAATAGTCTTTTCAGCGGGCCGCGACACAGTCTTCTTCCCCTTTGTCTTTTTCACGTCTTGTTGCTGAAGACTCGG
>NC_025699.1:16358120-16359987 GCF_000633955.1 Camelina sativa | reverse complement strand
GAGATGGTTAGAACCACCTTGAAACGATGGGAGAAAGTAATTAGAAATGTTCTCCATATACTCGCTGCAACTGTTAAAACTCAAGACGCAACCATCCATACACTTACGAGCGTCTTCAGTTTCCTTGTGAAGACTAAACACTTTAGTCCTCAAGTTAAACAACACCATACCTTTCTTGTGTCTACTCTACAAGTATATGATCTCACAGTTTCAAGGATGCATCACCACCAGGAAATAACCGATACCTAGCTCGGTCAAAGACACCAACTTGACTTCCCAAAAGAGGTGCTGCCACGCCTTAGGACCAATTTCAGTGTACTTGACCAGCCAATGTGCGGTTTCCATTACCACCATACTCGTTGAAGTAAACAATAGACCCTTCCGAGGTCGTGATGGTTCTCCGTGTAAAGGTATAGAGGACAACAATCACTCAAACTACTTGGAAATGCGCCAAGCAAAACGCTTTTATTCAAACTTATAAAAACTCCCTTTTACAAGTTATGAATCTAAGCCTACTCTCTTGTCTATCTAACACAACACCCTGTGTAGATCTAAAAGATTAAAAACACACTCACCTTCAAAGCTCTTTTTGTTTGCTCGAAGGTTTACAAATCTCTCAAACTTTCCCACGAGTGCTAACTCTTTTGCGGCTAGCCCTCGTCTCTTTTAAACCTTTTACACACGATCTCTAACCTAGATCTTGTGAATCCCTAACTAAAAGGAAATATTCCTTATCCTAAGAAATATCCTCCCTTAACTCTCTCGATCAAATATACCCTCAATATCTTCGTGTATATCTTGATCTTCTTCTTCCTTCCTTCTCACGCTTCTTATCACGGCGTCCATAATCTTCTTCCACGTCAGCCCATCTGCCACATCAGCATATCAGCACTCTGAGACACTTCGCAAGCTCCTGTCACCCTCAGAGCTCTGATGCACTTACAATCTCCCCCTTTTTGACTGAATCTTGCCACACAAGCAACCGCAGCATCAAACCTGAAAACGCACAGACAATACACCCAAGACAAGAACACAACCATACTAGCAAAATATTCCAGCAATCAACACAAGACGGTTAACCGATAAAGACTTGTTAAAAATAAACTGTTCAAAACCAAAACAGAAACAAAATAAAAACAATAAAAACAAGTCTCAAGTTTTAAACAGGGGAGAACCACATGAAATCAAATTAAAAAAAATAACAACTGCTCCCCCATAGCTTAATCTCCCCCTCAGGCCTCTGAATCAGACTCATCTCCCCCTGCTTGTTTGGCACAGTTTAGTCAAAAATACCAAGAAACTAAACCAGAAACTGGAGCAAACATCAAAGTGAGAAACCACTTACCAGCGTCCAAGGCATCTTGTAGGATCTTGATCGCCAACCGGATGGCTTTGCGCTCTGCAGATGTACCACTATGAATAGTCTTTTCAGCGGGCCGCGACACAGTCTTCTTCCCCTTTGTCTTTTTCACGTCTTGTTGCTGAAGACTCGGGACAGGACGCTGAGCTGCAAGGAGCTGATGGATAAGGCTTGGAAAAGGTAGACGAAACCCTGACTGAGCTTGCAGACCCAACTGTATGATCTGTTCATAGATCATCCTCCCAAAATCAAACGGAATACGATGCATGATCATGTAGATCACCATGGCTCTGTTCGCGGATATGTACCCTGTATTCACCGTGGGAGACCAGTTGCTGCAGCAAATCTTATTCAGATCCTTGATCACTGGGTCCTTGATTGCCGTCGACACAAGCTGCTTGCAGGTCTTCACTTGACCACCAGATAAAAAGAGTGCGAGATCCTCCTCCAGGATTGCAGCCGTCTGTAGCTTTTGTTCACGAACATCAACTGATTGAAGACCAAACA
>NC_025699.1:16357660-16357785 GCF_000633955.1 Camelina sativa | reverse complement strand
CTGTCACCCTCAGAGCTCTGATGCACTTACAATCTCCCCCTTTTTGACTGAATCTTGCCACACAAGCAACCGCAGCATCAAACCTGAAAACGCACAGACAATACACCCAAGACAAGAACACAACC
>NC_025699.1:16354251-16355238 GCF_000633955.1 Camelina sativa | reverse complement strand
AAATACCATAGGGAACTCAAAGAAACAACCACATAAGCACCAAATCACATAGAATCTAGAGATCTTAGCTTAGATAAGCCATGGTCATGCACTCACCTCTTTCAAGAAGATTCTGACCAACAAGGACGAATTCCCTCACTCCTAGCAAGCTTCTAACACCTTCCCAGCCTTAGATCTCCCAAGAACAGCAAGGAATCTCTCAATCTCTTCCCAAAAGCTCAAGAACACTTTTCTCTCTTTCTTTTTCTCTAAAAGCGGCCAAATAACCCCAAAACACGACCCTAGGTCGTTTCCCCTCTTTTACACTCGATTTAGGGATTCCCTAAACCAACCACGCAAACCGGACAGTTAAAATTGAACCGACCAAACCGGCCATAACTGGTGTCGATCGATGCCTCACTAGAAGGTGTCGATCGACACCCTTACCAAAATACCAAAAATTGGTTTGCGGGTGTTACAATTCTCCCCCACTAACAGAAGATTCGTCCTCGAATCTGAACACACCGCCACTCATCCGCAAACTCACAAAAACACCGTCGCAACAGTTCATACCATCCACCCATTTGGTCTGCCACAACAAGGACACCACTGGTCCAAACCACCCTGAACCCACTGGTCATCACCACTCTGGTCCCCCCGACCAGCATACACCTGACCCTCCCGGTCAACACATAGAAAACCCCGAGACTGAACCCCCATCAATCCCGAGATCCGCTTCCGATCTCAACCGTAACCCTGAGATTGAACCTCCATCAGTCTCATAAATCCACATCCGGTTACCATTCTTATTTCCACGCCCTTGACACTGTTGCCACCAACTCATCTGCTCTTAGGTCGCAACCTTCAAGCCATACCGATCACACTCTCAGACCCCCCGTCTTTGAGCCATACCGTCTCACCCTCGGGTCGTCACCCTTAAGATCACGGTACCAGGAGAACCCCCATCTCCTCAGGAGAACCCCCATCTCCTCTGCCACCCTCAGGACC
>NC_025699.1:16347190-16350310 GCF_000633955.1 Camelina sativa | reverse complement strand
CAAACCGACCATAACTGGTGTCGATCGATGCCTCACTAGAAGGTGTCGATCGACACCCTTACCAAAATACCAAAAAAATTGGTTTGCGGGTGTTACAAGGAGAGATTTGAGCAGAAGATTAATCGACACAGGATTGAAATCGCAAAGGTGATGAGGAAAAGGCCAAAACCCTAGCTGCTCCTTTTTATACACCTCCGTGAGTCTCAATGGGCTGCACAAACTCGGCCCAAAACATTAAAGTTTTCCTGAAACCACTTAATTAAACATTAGTGTACACTGCATCTATTTCCTCATTTGACTGCATTCAATTGTTAATTCAATCAATCGCAATTAATATTAATGCATTAATAAATCTCATTCTTCCTCCTTTTTAATCCAATTAACAGATTCATGAATCAAACACACAGATACACACAACCACTAATGACAGATTCATGAGGGACCCTGAACGAGAATTAAACACACATGAGCAATGAATATATGTATTTTTGTTTTTTTTTTTTTNNNTTTTTTTTTTTTTTTTTTTTTTTTTTTTTTTTTTTTTTTTTTTTTTTTTTTTTTTTTTTTTTTTTTAAACTTAAACAGTGCAGAAGATAGAACACTAACCAGACCTTTGTCGTATCCGCCACTTGTTCAGAACCTTCACTAGAAACTATCACAACCTCTTGAATTGTTGAAGATCAGAGTATTGTTGCATGTGGGTAGTCTTTCACACTGGCATGCCTTTAGTATCCAGTCCATCCCAACATGTTAAGGCAGCTGGAGTTCATCTCTTTGAAGAGCACAAGATTTTTTTTTTTTTTTTGTTTTTTATTTTATTTCTCCAAACAGCCTTATGATGACTGCTTCAGCATCTTGAGCTTCAGTGACATCATTTGATTGCGTCAGCCACTGATTTGGAACTCATCATTTCTTAGGTTATTAAACCTTTGAATGATTGTGCATGTCTCTTCACAGCTCTTTGACCTCCTTAATCATGGCAACGTTTAACAGGATGGACAGACCGGCATGACAGGCAGCTATTTCCCACACTCTTTCAGATGTTGATCTCCTATATATTCCAGGATTTCTATGATCTGTTCTAGCTCCAGTTCCTGCCTTAGACTAACACAACTCAGAGAAATAGTTAGAGTTCACAGACACCAATAGACTTCCTCAGATTTATGAATCTGTTGAAATCCAGAGGCTTAGTAAACAAATCAGCCAATTGAAAATCAGTGCTCACATGGTCTATCTCAATCAGTTTCGCCTCAACAAGTTCACGAACAAAGTGGTGTCTAATATCTATGTGTTTTGTTCTAGAATGCTGGACAGGATTCTTAGAGATGTTTATAGCACTCAAATTATCACAATGAATTAACAAAGTGTCAGAATCCATACCATAGTCAGAGGACATTTGACGCATCCACAGGAGCTGTGTACAACAACTGCCCAAGGCAATGTATTCTGCCTCAGCGGTTGACAGTGAGACACTGTTCTGCTTCTTGCTGTGCCATGAAATTAGATTGTTGCCCATAAAGAAGCATCCTCCACTAGTACTTCGGCGATCATCCACAGAACCTGCCCAATCAGCATCGCAGTACCCGCTCAGACTGGTGTTGGTATCCTTAGTGAAGAAAATACCAAAGTTCACTGTCCCCTTGATGTACTTGATGATCTTCTTGACTGCTAGCAGGTGTGACAGCTTGGGCTTGGCCTGGTACCGTGCACAAATCCCTACTGACAGACAAATGTCAGGCCTACTTGCTGTCAGGTAGAGCAAGCTCCCAATCATACCTCTGTATAGTCTTTCATCCACATCCTCTCCTTCCTCATCTTTTGAAAGCTTGTCATTGACTCCCATAGGTACCTTGGCTTCTTTACTCTTCCCTAAACCAAATCGCTGAACCAATTCTTTAGCATAGGTGCTTTGAGACACAAAGATCCCATCAGCTGATTGTTCTACTTGCAGACCCAGGAAGTATTTCAGCTCTCCCACCATACTCATCTCAAACTCCTGTGACATGTTCTTCACAAACCTTTGCACCAGAGATTGACAGGTAGAACCAAAAATAATGTCGTCCACATAGATCTGAACGAACATCAAGGCATTGTTGTTGTTGAGAACAAACAGTGTCTTGTCTACACTTCCACGAACATATCCTTGATCCAGAAGAAACGTTGTTAACCTCTCATACCATGCTCTTGGAGCCTGCTTGAGACCATATAGTGCTTTCTTCAGACGGTACACATGCTCAGGATGTTGTGGGTTCTCAAAACCTTTTGGCTGCTCTACAAACACTTCTTCTTGTAGAATCCCATTCAGAAATGCACTTTTAACATCCATCTGATGTAATGTAAACTTGAGAGCACATGACATACCAAACATGAACCTGATCAATTCTAGCCTTGCTACCGGAGCAAAGGTTTCATCAAAGTCAACTCCTTCGACTTGGGAGTAACCTTGGGCCACTAGTCTTGCTTTATTTCTCACAATGCATCCACTGGCATCACTCTTATTCTTGAAGATCCACTTCGTTCCCACTATATTGACATTAGCTGGTCGTTTAGTGAGTTCCCACACATTGCTGCGCTCAAATTGTTCCAGCTCATCTTGCATTGCAGCAACCCAGAACTCATCCCGAAGAGCCTCTTTGTGATTCTTTGGTTCCATAGTGGAAACAAAACAGGCAAATTGAACTATCTCAGAGTCCTGAGAGACAGTGTCTGGAACTACAGTCTTCTGTTTCCTTCCAGCCAGCTGAGCAAAGTCAATCTGTTTGCCCCTGGTAACTCTACCCCCTGAATCGCACCGATAACATCGTCTGAGGAGTGATTCCGATGGACCTGAGAAGATGGAGGAAGCTCGTCTGTTGACAATCCAGTGCTGGCATGATCACTCACACTCCCAGAGGCTTGCTCAGACTTCTCATCATCAGTTACCAGATCCTTGTCAGAGAGAACAGGCACCATATCAATTCGTTGAAACGAAGTATCATCAAAAACAACATTTACTGTTTCCTGAACTGATCTTGTGCGTTTGTTGTAGACACGAAAAGCAGTGTTGTGTCCGGAGTAACCAAGAAAGATCCCTTCATCACTCTTTGAGTCAAATTTACCCAACTGATCCTTGTCATTCAG
>NC_025699.1:16291324-16346153 GCF_000633955.1 Camelina sativa | reverse complement strand
TTCTGCTCTGGGGTTCTCGGAGCAGAGTACTAATGAACAATGCCCTGATTTCCGCAGAATTGATCAAACTTGTCATTCTGAAACTCTCCTCCATGATCACTCCTAATAGCTTGGATTGAACATTTTTCACTTTTAATCTGCAGGGCAAGAATGCGAAAGCATTCAAGAGCATCAGCTTTTTCACGAAGAAATCGCACCCAGGTGTAGCGAGTGAAATCGTCCACCATGACAAAGATGAACCGTCGTCCAGAAATGCTCTAAACTTGAATTGGACCCATCAGATCCATATGTACTAACTGGAGTGCATGACTAGTGCGAACATCTGTCACAGGCCCATGAGACGTCTTGACTTGCTTGCCTTTGTTGCAAGGACCACATATGAACTGTGGATCACCTTTCAGCTTTGGAATTCCACGCATAACCTCTTGATTAGCCAATTTCATCATTGTGCGAATGTTGAGATGACCAAGCTTCTGGTGCCACAGTTCTGTATCCAACTCAGCAGTCGTGTTAAAGCACTATATTGATGATTTCCACATGTAACAGTTGTTACCAGATCTTCTGCCTCTAAGTCGTATTGACCCTTGTTGATCCACAGCCTTGCACCCCTTCTTGGTGAATGTGACATCCAGACCTTCATCACACAACTGACTGATACTTATCAGATTAGCCTTCAACCCTTCGACCAGAAAGACATCCTTAAGATGTGGTTGAGAATAACCACCAGTTGTGCCTTTTCCTCGGATTGTACCCTTTCCTCCATCACCAAAAGTAACTCTCCCTCCAGCAACACCTTCTAGATGTGATAGATTATCACGGGCACCAGTCATATGCCTGGAGCAACCACTGTCAAAATACCACTTGGCCTGATCAACCTCTGTTTTTTCTGCTGTGAAAGCCACATGATAGTAGAGATCATCTTTCCTGACATACTCCTGTGTGTTTCTCCTTACAGCTGGAAAAAACCCACGACGTTGCATAAGGTTAGACACACGATTCTGGAACTGATAGCATTGGGCTTTATAGTGAGTTAGATGCCCACAATACCAACATCCTCTCCGTCAACTACGCTGAACAGGTCTTTGAGACGTCTGCCGAAACCCACTAGAGACATATGGCGGCCTAGTATTTACCTCAGGAAACACCACCATCCTTGGGTTTCTTGAATTCGGATTCACAGGAACCTGATCACACCTTCTAGTCGTTTGAGAGAACTTCCTCTCCTTCAGCTCTGGTTCAGACTCCACTCCTTTGACGAATTTAGTGGTTGGGTTGGTGTTTGTTCCTTGGTAACCCAGACCCCACTTCAGATTGCTGGATCTTCCAGTACTCAGCAGTGTATCCAGATCTTTGGTTCCTTTATTCAGCATCCTGATATTCTTCAGCTGTTCATCTAACTGCTTCTCAAGTCGCAGAGTCTTTGCCTTTTCTTCACTTAATTCTTTAGAGATCATGGCAACATGAAGCTGTAAGGTATCTCTCTCAGAAGTTAATTGTGTGTTGTCTTGAGTCTTCTGAACCACCGTCTTGATGAGAAGCTCTATCTGATCTTCTACTGACAAATCTCCCTCTTCTCCTTCTGAATCAGAATTCACCTTCTCATCTACGTCCTTGGTTTCAAGCACCACATAATCTTCTTCATCTTCCTCAATGACACCTAGCAGTGCAAGGAAGCTGTTAAGAACCTCTCCTTTGCCGACCTCTTCATCTGAGTTGCTTTCACTCCAAGTGATGTAGTACTTCTGCTTGTTTTCTCGTGAAGGACAATCAAACTTAGTGTGACCGTAACCCTTACATCCATAGCATTGCAAAGAGTTCTTCCGTTTGTTGTTTGGACATTCAGACTTGTAATGCCCAAAACCCTCACATTCAGCACACAGTTGTTCTTGCTTGTCACCCTTCCTGATCTCCTTATCAGTATCAGATTTCAAGACCGATGATGTTCCCTTCCGCTGACCTCTTTCCATCTTGCGAAAGTATTTCTTAACCAGCAAGCCGACTTTTTCTTCATCTGCAACTTCCTGAGACTCTGCAATCTTCTGTTCCTCAATGGCTTTGAGAGCAAATGATTTCTCATTTATCTTTTCCTTCTTCTTCAGCTGTATCTCAAATGCCTGCATCATCCCAACTACTTGATTGTACTTGAGCTCATCAGAATTCAGTGAAACATCAATAGCAGACCTGTGTGGTTGAAACTTGTCTGGCAAACTTCTGAGAAATTTCTTCACCAGCTTCTTGTCCTTGTAGCGTTTACCCAGAACTACAGCTTCTTGTGCAATACCACTCAGACGACTGCTATACTCAGCAACTGACTCAGTCTCTGTCATGTGCAAGTTTTCAAAATCCGAAGCAAGATTGTCCAACCTTGTACGTTTGACCCTACTTGTGCCTTCAAACGTGACTACCAGAATGTCCCATGCTTCCTTGGCCGCGTCACATCCTTGAACTTGATTGAAAATGTCCCTAGGCAAAGACTTGAAGATAACTGACAGAGCCTGTGAGTTATGTTTGGACTCCGCTTTTTCTTCGGCCGTCCATTTCTTCCTGTGCTTAAGCACCAAGTCTCCCTTCTCATTTTTCTCCGTCGGATGAGACCAACCATCTTCCACCGCAAACCAAGCTTCCATGTCAATGCTTGAGATGGCATGCTTGATTGACACTTTCCAAAAACCAAAGCACTCAGGATCGAGTTTCAATGGTTATTGAACCGCAACAAAATCCAGTGATTTCTCCATACCCTTGCCGCAAGATCTCACCTGTTGAAAAAGGATATCAGAAATTTTTATCAGGTGCTCGCTCTGATACCAATTGTAAAGGTATAGAGGACAACAATCACTCAAACTGCTTGGAAATGCGCCAAGCAAAACGCTTTTATTCAAACTTATAAAAACTCCCTTTTACAAGTTATGAATCTAAGCCTACTCTCTTGTCTATCTAACACAACACCCTGTGTAGATCAAAAAGAGTAAAAACACACTCACCTTCAAAGCTCTTTTTGTTTGCTCAAAGGTTTACAAATCTCTCAAACTTTCCCACGAGTGCTAACTCTTTTGCGGCTAGCCCTCGTCTCTTTTAAACCCTTTACACACGATCTCTAACCTAGATCTTGTGAATCCCTAACTAAAAGGAAATATTCCTTATCCTAAGAAATATCCTCCCTTAACTATGTCGATCAAATATACCCTCAATATCTTCGTGTATATCTTGATCTTCTTCTTCCTTACTTCTCACGCTTCTTATCACGGCGTCCATAATCTTCTTCCACGTCAGCCCATCTGCCACGTCAGCATATCAGCACTCTGAGACACTTCGCAAGCTCCTGTCACCCTCAGAGCTCTGATGCACTTACACTCCGAAAACGCGGTAACTCATAATCTTTTCCACTGTCAGGGAAATATATGATGTGACACGCATCTTCATGACGTCCATAGAAATTGTAAGCTACAAAAGAACCGGTGAGGTTGGAAAGCCAATGAAGAATCCCATTCAAAGCAATGGACTTTTGATGACCAAACCAGAAGGCAATGGACTTTTGATGACCAAACCAGAAGGCAGAATGAAGACAAGTCACCCCATTTTTAACTTCCCACATCCCTGCTATCTATATATAACTTAAGATTGTCTATGCATGTAACACGATGACTTGGGAAAAATTAAGCCGGATTTGCTTCATACTCGGTTCAATTACAGACTCTAAAAAACAAATTTCGGAGTTATCGATTTCAATAAGCAAACACATACAACACACACTTACCTTCGACGGTCACGGTAAGAGGTGGAATCGCCGGTCCGGTAATCGTAGTGACTGATGATGTTAGCCGAATTAGTCTCTCCGATTAAGAAATATGATCGGAATCGAAAAAATACCAAAACTCAAAAAGGGCATTGCAATTGTTCATGAGACTGAGGAAGAGTTGAGTTCCATCGCTAGCTTGTGCGTAAAGAAACACCAATCCATCGGTACAAGCTAAGACTAGTAGTTTCCTGATTGTGGTTTCGACAAAAAAAAAAAATCACTAATGATCCAGGAGAAGAAGCAAGTTCCAATGTTTTGCATGCATGATGACCAACAATTTCAAGTGTCAGTTTGTGAGGTCTGGTTTGAATGATTGACCGTGAGACTGAGGAAGAGTTGCGTGAGATGAATTGGTCTCGGAAGTAGTCCGAATCGATCAGAAGTTTCCATTCTTTCTGCACTGATCTGCATCTTGCGATGCTTTTTAATGAAAGTCGCACCAACACTTCAAATTTCACCTCTGGAATATCTTATTATATAAAGCTTGGTTCTCAAAGTTAGTAACTCATAACAAGTGTTAGTTTTAACGATCAGAGATTAAAGTCAAAAACTCACCAGATCGAATCACATATCAAAGTTAGTAACTCATCAGATCGTCACACGTGTTAATTTTAACGATCAGAATTCACAATTTTCAAGTTTGGTAAAACGATGCATAAAACAATTGTAATCTTATTATATTAAAAAAGAACTTTGTTAATCCTAAAAAGAAAAGGATTTTAAATACACCCATTTGTAAGCAAAGAGATGATGACATATGTTTCACCAAACAAAATAATTTCGACTATCTTTGTTTTTCTGGATAAAATTTTCTTCTTTGTTTTTTATAACATTTTGTTTGACACATCATTGTTCTTGAATAAGTCTCGAAGGTAATTTGTTTATTGTCTAATCGAAGCAACTATATAAAAAGAACCCTAGATATTACCACGTGTTTTCGTCATCGTTTATTTTAATTTTCTTTCGTTTCTCAAATTTTTAATGCATACTACGCAATCTTTGACTTTTGAAGTGTTAACAAAGTTTCTTATGCATAATAACTAAGGTTTTTGGGATTAAAAAATTTCTCACGGTGTTATTATTATTTCTATTAATTTGCAGGACATGTAGCATAAAAAAATATGAATACATAAATGCAAGATAACAACATAGATTATATAAAACTAGATCAACGAAATAGAAAACATTCTTATCGTCGAACGATAGTACGTCATACAAGAAAGTGTGAAGCAATAAATTTTTTTTTTTAAATAAGCTCATTGGAATAAATTTTCTCATAAAATAGAAAAATGATTAAGGAAAATATACAGAAATTTATTAATTCTAAAAAATGTAAATACTCACTTCTATAGAAACATAGATTATCTCATATTATTCATCTAACAGAATAATTTATTCAAAAATATTGGTTTCAACTTTGTTCTATTGGTCAAACTTTTTTAATGAGAAGACAAATTTTCCTTACTTTCTACTTTTTCAGTTTGGAATAGGTAAGATTAACATGTTGACCCAAAAAAAAATGGAAGATTAATATATGCATCTTCTTTTTCTAATACTGTTTTTAAAATTTATTGTAGTAGTTTTAGATTGTTTTATTTAATTTATATTTTCATCTTTGAATTATTTGAGATTCATATATTACCGTGCTTATAATTTTCTATTATTTCATTAATTATGTCATATTAATTTTCTTCTAATTTCTCAACCTTGATTGGTTATTTATAGACCTTTTTTTGTGCGAACATAATTGCTACCATTAGTATAATCTCAAAAGGAGATAAAAGAGGAGAAGGTCATCAACCTAATGGTTGGATAAAATATGCTAATCAAACACAAACTTACAACAAACATAGATAGGTTGAAAAAACATAAATCATTGTTGATGGATCTATAGGAGCTTGAAGACAGAGGCTACATCATGGTGTGACAAAGAAACTTCCATGAATACATTGGCAAATTTAACATTAGTTACTATCAAAAGGTTTTGTAACGTTGGAAAATGGTCTTTAGTTTCATTGGTTGTTGAGCAAGCCACTTTGAGATAGCTAAAAGACGTGAACATGTTCTCTCCACACAGGAAGAGGGCAGAGCCAATATTCTCTCTATGGTGGAGGAGGTTGGATGCAAGGTTATCTCCCCAAAGGAGGAAGATAAGGAAGGTAGCACGCAAGGTTATCTCCCCAAGGGAGTAATTACGGCAGAGCGAAGGTTCTCTCCATGATAAAGGAGGTTGGATGCAAGGTTCTCTCCATAAGGGAAGAGGGCAGAACCGAAGTTCTCTCTATGGTTAGTCAAAAAGTGCATATTACTTCTAAATAAAAAAAATCACCAGTATGCAAAAGTAGAGAAACGCCGTCTTTAGCCTAAAAAGGTCAATCAGACCATTTGTAAAATTTGAGTAACAGTAAGATTACCGGATTCTGCTTTATGTCTTACACTATTGTGATGTAATTTATTTTTGATTCAAAATACTTTTTGAGTCAACAATTTTAGTGATTAAAGAAACTATGCAAAAGTGAAAGTAAAGAGACATATAATAGTTGGCTTAATTTGTTCATATAGATATTTTCTAGGTGGGGGTAAATAATATATTTGTAATATACAATATACTTAGGTGTAAAATATACACTTTTACTGGTAACATACCTAAAAGATTTGTATATGAATATAAATCAGTGTATTATAGCAAAACATTTTTTATAAATAATGTATTATAAATTTTAATATATTTTTATTAAATTTTATTTTATTTAGAAAACTTTAAACCCGCACATCGGACGGGTCTTTATCTAGTTCATTATATTTCTACAATTTTAACATTTTGTTGAAATATTATAATTATCTTTTATATTTTCAAATTTTTCTTTATGGAAAATTAAGCTTTATATAACAAGATATTAAGTAAAAAAATATTTGTGACTTTTTTAGATTTGGATAAACAATTTGTGGATATAAATTGACAGAATCTTATTATATAAAGTTTGGTTTCAAAGTTAGTAATCATGACAATTGTAACTATATTGATGAAATAATATCGACAAGTGTTAAAAATTTAAGAAATAATACATTTATATCTAATAAAAGAAATCAAAAAGGAAAATTATCAATATATTTTTTTATTATATGCTAAACTTAACACATCAAATTTTGTATACTTTAATCTATTTTCTGTATAAAGTTCTTTTTACTATATGTTTTTTTTTTGTCAACCATTGAGCCACAACTGGCCGGCCCATTAGCCAAATTCCTACATTCGTAGGAACCGGGACTCAATCCCGGGTGTGATGGTGCCTTCTACAAATAGACTTACCTCCTGGCACTGCACTAAGGTCACTTCACCTTTCTACTATATGTTATAACTAGAATTTGTACTCACATACGTGCATAATTTTAGTTTAAAATATTTTCTATAAATATAAATTCTTTAGCTTAAATATAAACACTAAACTTATTTGAAGATAACATATATATAAAATATAAAATATAAACACTAAACTTATTTGAAGATAACATATGTATAAAATATAAAATATAAACACTAAACTTAAAATATAAAATATTTTCACATCAAACTTTTGAGTATAAAGCTATATAAACACTAAACTTATTTTACTAATTAAGTAATATATAACATATATATTGTTGAATATAATGTCTATTTGTTATATATATTTGCGGGAGATTTTAGTTAAAAACATTTATCAATAAAAATCATTAAATATAAATATAATCATTTGAAGTTTAAAAGATAAATATATATATATATATATATATGTCATGTTTATTTTACTAATCTATATATAGCATCTATTGTCTAGTGTTGCAATAATGTTTGAGAAATACCCTAAAATAGCACTAAACAAGTTTTATGGACAACTATAGCACACATTCCATAAATTTCCAAAAATAGCACTATTTAACACATTAAAATATTTAAAATTAATTTTTAGAATTTGTTTTTTAGGTTTGGGTTCCCAATTTCATATTTAGGGTATAGTTTTGAGATGTAGGGTTTAGTATTTTGAATTTAGGATTTAATTTTGAAAGATTAATTGGTGCTATTTTTGGAATTTTAGAGATTTTGTGCTAAGTTTAGAAAAAAACTTATTTTGGTGCTATTTTTGAGAATCTCCCATAATGTTTTCTTGGCAAATCAACAATATATCACGTGGTAACAAAAAATGAGTTAAAAACGTCACTGGAAGAGTAAACAATATTATCGACAATCTTTTCACATTTTATCCCTAGAATAATTAATTCCATATTTATATCCCACGAAAACATCTTTTTAAAGATTCTAACGTTAAATGTCGATCGTTGGCTTAATGATAGAGATCATTTATACATATCGATATCCCACATTAAATGCAGATATAAAAAGTTTCACGA
This sequence comes from Camelina sativa, assembly GCF_000633955.1. NCBI lineage: Eukaryota > Viridiplantae > Streptophyta > Magnoliopsida > Brassicales > Brassicaceae > Camelina > Camelina sativa. The sequence goes on along the minus strand of NC_025699.1, from coordinate 16,337,968 downwards.
ACATTTTTAGTGTTATGTCGCTACAACGGGGTTTTCCAAGTGCATCACCTGCCATAATATATTTCCCGACCAAATCAACAATGCTTAAATGGTAAAATGGTTAAACCCTACAATGAATATCCGTTTATTAATACAAGTTGTATATTTTTCTAAAATTTAATATGTTACTTTCACTCTTAACAGGATCCCGCGTACGTCAAATATGAGGGTAGACTGTCTTGCTCGCTCTTCGAGAACTTTAGTTTCTGAAACTCCGATTTAGACAACCTTGGAGTTATTTTCTAATTAAATGTTTGGTTGACAAAAAAAAATATAAATATATATATATATATATATAAAACAAATAAACATCGTCATTTCACTAAATCTTTAATGGTTAGCTTATTTTGTGCTACTAAAACACCTATGAATCACTGTTTCAATAGAATAGAAAGGTTCACCACTACAAAATTTATCTTATATAGTTACTAAAAATTTCGTAGCAACAAAAATTTTGTTAAAGTTTTGTTACAAATAAATTTTATAACTATATTGTCGTCATTAAAATCACCGTTATAACTAATTGTGGCAAATTTGTCACCGAAAAATATGTAGCCAACTGCTACTAATTGCTACATGTTTCTGTAACTATTAGTTACAAATTACGTCAAAAAAATCAATAACTTGTAGTTATAAAAAGTTACGAAATTTTGTGACTAATTTCCTCAGAGAAATCTTTAAAATTATTTGTCATAAATTTGTTACAAATCTATATATATAAAGTTACCTTTCCTCATTCCTGGTGCTGCCATATCAGCAACTCATTCTTTATTTTTTGGGCCTATTTTTAAACACTTACCCATTTAAGCAGTTTCTAACTGATTTGTTCATAACAAGCCCATATTAAACATAAATGTTTTACTTCTTATTTCTAATTTCTAATTTTGACAACCAAAAAAATTACAAATAATCCTTCAACTCTCACCAATATATCAAAAAGGCCCACAATATTAACAACAACATCTAGATCCATTAATAAAGACAAAAAAAAATTGCTAACAAAAACATTTAGGTTATTGTAATCTGTTATACAAATTAAAGGTGGTTTCATTAAAACACTAAAAAAAAATTACCTAAAAATAAAATTTTCTCTGAAAACTACTTAATTTTAATACATTATAATAATTAATAGTATTTAGGACAAAAAAAAAAGAGCAAAGGGTTAATTCGGAGACCATCAACAACTTCAATACAGTATATGTCTTAAATTTTAAAAGTATAGACCAACAAGTTCATAATAAGTTTAAAATAGAATTTAAATTTTTTTGAGAGCAAGCCACACAACAAAATTATTCACACAATCGATAATAAACAAAAACGCCACTAAACACAAATACTCAGAAGAGGTAACGGCAATACTACATAAAACCTCAATATAAAACACACAATTAACCAACAATAAAGACAAACCAACAATTAAGCCATAATACCAAAATATAACTCCAACGCACATCAACACTATAAAGTACATGAAAAGTTATGACCAAAAAAATTCAGAAGAAACATAGAAAAAAATGTACCAAGTAAAACCATACACTCTAGAAGAACTCCCAAATGACATCCTCAGAGATATAATGGCACGAATTGCTCGCGTTTCCCGCAAAAACGTAAGACATATATTGGAAGCATTACCACAACTTGCAAAGGCAGCCCGAGACAATCGAGTATACAAGAATATCAACTTAAGGCCGCAAGATATGAATCCTTTATCAACAATAAATAGAGACAAAGACCTCATGGAGAAATACCTCAGAAGTCAAAATGTGGAGGCACACTACATAAAACGAATTCAAGAATATTATCACAAAAACAACACAGATTTAGGATTGGAATATTTACGAACAGCAGTAGTATTTACCTTTACAAAATTATAATGGTATGCAGAGGTAATATTGTGGAAGGAAAACTCTAATTAGATCAGCTGGGCTGGAAACAAAGCAAAGCAAAAACCGATCAATGCTATAAAAAGATAAACAATCATTACATGGAGTCAGGGTAACAAAACTACAACTCTATTACGCTACTTTGGCGGTTGTTCGATTAACCATCATGTACTGCATCAATGACATTGAATACAAATGCAATAGCTATTTCAAAATTTTCAATTATATTATAATTAATATTACAAAACTACCCAACTTAAAAAAAAAATGAAACTTCCGCGCGTAGCGCGGATAACTAGCTAGTTATCTATAGAATGTAACAAATAAAATAATTAGTGGCTAATAAGGATGAGGATAAACAAATAAAATAAATAGATAATAAAACTTCCGCGCGTAGCGCGGATAACTAGCTAGTTATCTATAGAATGTAACAAATAAAATAATTAGTGGCTAATAAGGATGAGGATAAACAAATAAAATAAATAGATAATAAAACTTCCGCGCGTAGCGCGGATAACTAGCTAGTTATCTATAGAATGTAACAAATAAAATAATTAGTGGCTAATAAGGATGAGGATAAACAAATAAAATAAATAGATAATAAAACTTCCGCGCGTAGCGCGGATAACTAGCTAGTTATCTATAGAATGTAACAGCATTATTTTTTTGTTATATGATTTTAATTGAATATAATTTGTATATTGACCCCTGTTTTACAAAATTTATTTAATTAGAATTATATATGTAAAGTATTGCTTTATTATGAAGAACATTCGTTACACAAAACATATTTTACTTACATAGTTACATTACATACAATAAATAACTAATTTTTGTAACCTAAAGTTTTGGAAGAATAACACCAGCATCCTTAACAGCCTTTCTTACTTGTAGTGAATCCAGTCTTTTCAGCTTCTCATTGTGCTTCTAATACTTTTGAAAGTCGTCAACAAACTGCATAGTTTCCACACACACACATTGATTCATGATACTGGAACTAAGATTGAAAGAGTTTTGCTTACAATGGTGAATTGAGTAGGAGAACTAGAGCTGGAAAATAAAAAAAGAATCACATCAAGCAGAATATATTAGATATATATTTTGGTTAGACAAACACAAATAATGGCTCAACGTTCCATAGAACTCAGACTGAAGCTTTAGAATCAGATTCACTATAACAATCTCACTCACAGTGGACTATAATAATTGCTCCTGTCACACACCGGTCTTGATGCTTATGAGTATCGTGGCAATCCTCTTCACAAAGACACAACATTTTGATTGGATTCCTGATATGAAAACAGTTGAAAAAGGTAAGAAGTTGGAGGATAAAAGAATAAACTGACGACAATACTCGTAGTTGCATCTGTAATCAGTGTGTCAACATAGGGCAAAGGGTTAGTCCATCGCCATTGCCAGTGGTGTTTAATCTCATTAGGCTCTGAGCAAACAGATGCTAGTGGCACTACAAGAAAACTTGTACAAAGCCACAAAAAAATTTGTAACTATGACCCATATTTTATGGCTATTATCCTAATAGCATCGGAAAGCCACAACAAAATTTTATGGCTATAGCGTTGTAGCTAATTTCTCGTTGTAGCTATTCCCGGAAAATTAGCCACAGATTTACCACAACAGATTTTGTGGCAAATAACCACAACTTGCAACAAAAAAAATCGTATCTATAACATTGTAGCTATTTTATATATGTGTTCTTTTGTGGTTATTTTTGTCAAGGATAGACATAAATTGTTTGTGGCAAGTTAAATTATTTATTAAAAAAAAATCAATCAGTATTACAAATATATATATACACAAATACATATACATACCTAAATACATATACAATTATTTAGATACAATACAGATTCTTTTCTTCACTCTCCGATTCCTCTTCTACCAACGTTTTATAATTTGTGGCTTTTTTCATATCTGAAAATGTCAAAATCTGAAAAAACACAAAAAAAGACGACAAAACTAGAATAAAACAGAATATCTAAGAGATTAAATTAAGATAAACTGGAGTAATTAAACTTTAAGATCAATGAAAGAAACAACTTAGCTTCTTAGAGAATCAAAGGCAAGCATAGGACTTCCCAAGCTTTCTGCAACAAATAAGAAAACACAAATTCAATAAATAGTCAACAAAACAATTTAAAAAAAATTACGAAACAAAACCCTAAGATTCGTAGGAAGATCCAAATAAAGATCGAAAGAAAAAAAAGAATCCAATCAATCCGAAGAACTTCCCCACAAGAAATTGGTTTAACTGAGACAAGAATAGAGAATCTTTCTCTTCAATTTTTATTATAAAGGAACAGATCTGGGCAGATGAAAGAAATTAAAAAGTTGAAGTAAGCGAGATTCTTACAGATCTGGGAATATGGATCAGAGAAAGAGTGTCAAGTCTAGAGAAAGAGCTCCGATCTATGAGTTCCGCCCATGGAAGACAGTGAAAGTGGCTATTACGAGGAGAGGAAAGGAAGAAAATCATGAGAAGTAATCAGAGGTTGAGATTGATTAGCTTGCTAGTTGTTGAGGGAGAGTCTCGGGAGAAGAAGCCATTGATGGTGTGGTGTTAGTGTGCGGCAGGGAAGGAAGGAGAGGAAGTGGGAGGAAGAGAAAAAGACTTAGGTCAAGAGAAGAAGTTACTAAAGTAAATAGGTTAAAGAGAGTAATAAATAGTAAAATAAATGGAGGGAGAGTAAAGCGGTGACATTTTCACCAACATAATCGAATGAGTTGAGATAATTCTTAAGTCTTTATTTTCACCAACATAAGTGGGTCTTTATTTCACCAACATAAGTGGATTGCATCTCCACTTAGTCACGTATTAATCTTACAGATTATACTTGTATATGTGTTAGACATAATTCTATCATATAGATTAAATATTTTGTTTATCATACCTGTAAGTTTTGGTGCATAGAATTTAGAGTAGCCACAAAATAACTATAAATAGCTATAAAAAATAATAGCCACATATTAATCTTTTGTTAATTATGGCTAATTAGCTACAACTAGCTATGAATTTTTTTTTTTGGCTAATTAGCCACAAGTTGCTACAACATAGCTACAACATGGCCACAACATAATTTTGTGTCTGGTTTGTGGCTAATATATGCTAGCTACAAAATAATTGTGGATGTTTTATGGCTTTGGACAGATTTTCTTGTAGTGTGGGGAAGATCTGTTCAGCCACTCAAGATCTTCATAATATGAAGTATCAACCATTAAATCGACTCTCCTAATCCCCAATTAAGTTACTCCAATCACTAACTAACTCTAGAAACCAAAACCAAGAACATAACGATGCAGAGCTTTGGCTGTGGTAATTGATCACAATGAGGAGAAAGATTCTCCACCATACCACACAAAACGAATATAAAACTCACCACAAGAAGCCACCAGCGTCCTTCATCGCTCATAATCCATGCCACAACACCAGCTGCTCCAAAAGACCATAGAGACATCCACAAAAGCATGACCACTGTGAAAGCATGTGCCACCATTATCACCTTAGGAAGTCCCCAAACTAATTTCAGCGCTTTCCGCAGAACCAGCATTGTGAAGGGAAGTCTACACATGAACAACTCAAATCATCAAGACTTGATATAAGAGATTATGAGATTGAATGTGTTTATTATTGACATGGAGAGTACAATATATACAATGACATATTCACATATAAGGGAATGAGAATATACGGACAGTAAATGAGAATAAATCATAGGAGAGATTTGTGTTAACCAAATCTTCCTTTACATATATGAACATTCCTAATATCCTCCCTCAAGATGGTGGGCCTTTAGACACACCAATCTTGTCACGTATAAGTAGGAACTGAGGTCGACCGAGGGGCTTAGTTAGACAGTCGGCTAACTTATCTTTTGTTGAGACATGTGAGACCCGAATCTTTCCCTTTTGCACAAGATCACGAATAAAATGATAAGCTATTGCCACATGCTTCATTCTTGAATGGAACACCGGATTTGCACATAAATAAGTGGCACCAATATTGTCAAAGTAAATAACCGGTGGATTGTGTTGATGGATGCCTAGTTCAGTAAGTAACGAACATACCCAAACAAGTTCAGATGCCGTGTTTGCTACCGCACGATACTCCGCTTCGGTAGAGGAGCGAGCAATACTTTTCTGCTTCTTGGAGGACCATGAGATGGGTTGAGAGCCAAGATATAGAATATAACCATTTGTGGATGCATAGTTGTCTGCATCACCTGCCCAGTCGGCGTCAGAGAAGGCATGTAATGTGAGAGGATTGGACTTGCGAAACATTATTCCATATGTTGGTGTACCGGCGAGATAACGTAGAACACGTTTAGCTGCCTGCCAGTGATCCACGGTTGGCCGATGCATGTATTGGGAGAGTTTGTTGACTGCATAAGCAATGTCGGGGGCGTGTGAAAGCCATGTATTGCAAGCTTCCCACAAGAGTCCTGTAAGCGGTCGGGTCAGAATGCAAGTCGCCATGAAGAGTGAGCTTGGGTGATGATGCCATTGGTGTGGCAACAGGTTTTGCATCCTGCATCTTCATGCGGTGAAGGAGATCAATGGTATACTTACGTTGATTGAGGTGCAAACCGGCAGATGTGCGAATGGCTTCAAGACCCAGAAAGTAAGATAGATTGCCCATGTCTTTGAGAGAAAAACGTGCTGCAAGGTTCTTGATAGTGTGTTCTACAGCAGCAGTGTTGTTGCCAGTGACAATAATGTCATCAACATACACCAATAAATAGAGAAAGAGATCACCTTGATGCAGAAAAAACAGAGCCGTATCCGAGAGAGAGTTTTGGAAACCAACGGCGAGGAGATACTGCTTTAACTCAAGGTACCATGCACGCGGAGCCTGTTTAAGGCCATAGAGAGCTTTCCGGAGACGACAAACATGTGTAGGACGATCAGGATCCACGAACCCTTCAGGCTGATACATATAAACTTCTTCATCGAGATTCCCTTGAAGGAATGCATTATTGACATCAATTTGTCGAATGCACCAGTCACGACTGACAGCAGTATCAAGAGCTATTCGAATGGTGGTGGCTTTAATTACTGGACTGAAAGTCTCGAAATAATCCACACCCGGTTGTTGTGTAAATCCTTTGGCAACAAGACGTGATTTGTATTTGTCGAGTGAGCCATCAGGTAGATACTTGAGGCAAAAAATCCATTTGCAGTCGATTATATTGGCATCCTTAGGAGGGGGAACAAGATCCCAAGTGTGATTTCGTACCTGTGCATCAAATTCTGTAGACATCGAGCCTCGCCACCATCGATTTTTGAGAGCTTGAGTTACTGTGCGTGGCTCACACAACTGTCAGCAGCGGAGACAGTGGCAGTGAGACAAAACTTCCGATTGGGTTTGATAATGTTATTCTTGGCGCGCGTTTGCATTGGATGGAGATTGTCGACGATCGGAGCCTGATTCGCCGAGGAGTGAGACGAAGAAGACGAATTGGTGGGTGTTGGTGCTGTTGGACTTGAATGGGCCGGAGAAAATTTAGTGCTTGTTGGGCCTGAATTGTTTGTTGAAGAATTTGTTGTTGTTGGGCCCGTTGGTGAAGCTGGGCTTAGAAGATTCTCGTGATTAGCATCATTGGAAGACGACGATGTAGCAGAAAGAGGAGCCGACGACGAGGGAGATGAGGATGAGTCGGAGTTCTGGGAAGTCGACGAGACCGCCGGAGTTGGAGATGGCGGTGGTGCCAAGGTCGGTGATGAGCCAGCAGGTAACGAATCCGAGTCCGAGGATGCCGATGGAGTCTCCAACGGAGCAGAGTGAGCAGTTACGAGTGGGGGCAGAGGAGTGATAGGGACGACATGGTTTGGATATATAGGCGTGGAGTCAGGAAGTGGAGTAGTGATGGGTGTGATTAGTTGCTGGTAGGGATAGGAGGTTTCATCAAATCAAACATGTCGCGAGACATACATTCTACTGGTTTTGGGGTCAAAACAGAGAAAAGCACTTTGGCTTAGAGAATATCCAAGAAAGACACAGGGTAGGGATCGTGAATCGAGTTTATGAGAGGTATAAGGTCGAAGCCAAGGAAAACACAGACAGCCAAAGACTTTTAATTTGCTGTAGTTTGGAACGAAGTTGAAAAGTATTTGGAATGGGGATTGGAGAGATAAATTTGGGGTAGGCATTCTATTGATAAGATAAATAGATGTAGCAAAGGCATATGGCCAGAAAGAGGTAGGAATTTTTGCTTTGGTGAGAAGAGTGAGACCTGTTTCGACAATGTGTCGATGACGACGTTCGGCAAGACCATTGTGTTCAGGTGTGTGGGGTGGTGAGGTAAGATGGGTGATTCCTTTGGAGGATAGAAAGTCACGGAGAGCGATGAATTCACCACCATTATCAGAGAATAGGGTCCCGATTTTTGTTTGAAATTTGTTTTCAACAAGAGCAGTATAACGAATGAAAGTTTCTTTTACTTGAGATTTGAGTTTTAGGGGATAGAGCCAGGTGTATCGAGAGTAATGATCAACTATAAGAAGGTAATACTTATAATTGTCAACAGAAGGAACATGAGACATCCAAACATCTGTGAATAAGTATTCAAGTGGGCGAGTAGAGTTGATAGAGGTTTGTGAAAAAGATAATTTGTGGCTTTTATCAATGGAACAATCACTACAAGGCAGTGGTTGTGAAAGAGAGCCAGAATGCGGTAAAGAAAAACATGAGATAATATTTTTAAGTATAGGATAAGATGGGTGGCCTAGTCTTGAGGGCCAATCGGTGATGGTGGTTTTGATGTTGTTTGTGGCTGTGGAGAAGATAGAAGCGAAAGGCAACGAGAGAGGCCACTCGTAAAGCTCATTCTTGACACTCCCTTGGAGCAACAGGGTCCCCGTGCTGAGATCCCTCACCTGAAAACATGAAGGGAAAAATTGTACCGAGACTTGATTACCATTGCATAGTTTGTAGACAGAGATGAGATTCTTTTGTATTTGAGGAACACACAGAACATTATGGAGATGCAATGGTTTGGAAGGAGAGGGTAAAAGAGTAGAACCAGTGTGGGTTATAGATAACCCGTTGCCGTTGCCAACAACCACTTCCTCGCCACCGTTGTAAGGCTGGTGCAGGGAAAGGTTTACAAGATTAGAGGCAATGTGATGAGTGGAGCCCGAGTCGAGAAGCCAAGGGTTCGCAGAGTTGGGTACGCCAGCATAGTTTGCACGAGGCATGGAAGTGTTGCCAAGTTGAGGAAATTTGCGGGCACTGTGCCCAAAGATGCCACAGATCTGGCACTTACCCTGATAGCCACGAGAAGAGGATGAATCGGGATGTGGGGAATAGGTATGCTGAGAAGGATTGGTTCCATGATGATTGTTGTTGCGGAACTGACTGCGAGGGTAGGCAGATCTGTTGTTGTTGTTGTGGGTAGAATGATGGCGAGCCAGGTTGGCAGAGATTGGAAGAGATGCAGCGGTGGCCGAAGCATGGAGTTTGACTTCATAGTTTAACAGCTTCTCATGGATTTCAGTGAGTGATGGAAACACATCACGTGCTTGAATCTGATCGATAACCTACTTGTAGTCTTCAGAGAGACCATCAACAAGGTAATCGACTTGATCTTCAATATCAATGGGCTTGCCAAGAAGCGCCAATTGATCAAAACGAGTCACAAGACCCTGAACAAACTCATCGATGGTTTTGGTGCCTTTCTTCCATTGGCGAACTTGTTGACGCAGTTGCTGGACATGACCACGGCTGGGATTTGCGTAGGTGAGCGAGAGTTTCTTCCAGATCTGAGCAGAGGTTTCCGTCGTGGAAAGGATAGGCTGAATCGAGACAGAGATGGCACCCAAGAGAGCACTGTAAATGAGTTGATCTTGACGTTGCCATAGGAGGAAGGCAGGGTTGGGTGAAACAACACCAACATCAGAAGTGATGGTGAGAGATGGTGGAATGCTGGATCCATCAAGGTATCCAGCAAGCGCATAACCATTGAGCAAGGCATGAACCTGTCGGCTCCACATGAGAAAGTTCGTCGTGGTGAGGCGAGTGACATTCGTCATATTGACGCTGAGGAGAGTAGGGTTGTCGGACACAGTGATAGATTCAGCAGCCATGGAAGAGGAGAAAAGAAAGACGAAGAGAAGAGAAAGAAAAAATTTGAGATTCTGGTTTGAAAAAATTTGAGATTCTGGTTTGCGGTATCGCTAACAGCTCTGATACCATAAGAGATTATGAGATTGAATGTGTTTATTATTGACATGGAGAGTACAATATATACACTGACATATTCACATATAAGGGAATGAGAATATACGGACAGTAAATGAGAATAAATCATAGGAGAGATTTGTGTTAATCAAATCTTCCTTTACATATATGAACATTCCTAATATGATAACTGTGATAAGTGTTACCAAGTTAACTATATTGGTTCAATAATATTTATAACCATGCACGCACCTGTCAAAAAGTGAAATAACATACAAGAACTGCAACAGAGCTCCGACGGCAAATGCACCGCCCCAGAAGAACTGTCTGCACCAGAAACATAGTACACTAACTACAGCTAGATAGGTAGTTAAGATGTGAACAGAAACTTTCATCATCTCACTGGCGTAAGAGCCAAGAAGCAATGACCAAACCCAACTAATAAAGACTCCAATCCCACCATCAACAACATAGAGAGGCCAGTAGTCCTCGGTGAGCCCTTTATGATTCTCCAAGAGACCTTGCGTGTACCTATCGATGTTTAAATTATCTGATATTCTAAACCTATTGAGTCCAAGCACCACGAGCACAAATCCCAAACAAACCATGTGGATCACAAAGATGGCTGACTAGATTACATCATGCTAGTGGCAAGACTCACGCACAATGGCTCAGTTTCCATCTCCACTCCTTCGACTCCGCTGAAGACTCTGCAAATCACAAACCAAGAAAAACATTGGTTGCTAAGTAAGTAAGTACACCGTGGATGACTCTTAGACCTACAAAAAGCTATTCTTATCAGTACAATGAAAATACATAATCTTGATCAAACTCACACAACACAAGTCGTCTCATATTCAAAAAAAAAATCAAAATTTGCTACCAACCCTTGTTTAAAGTTAGAAAAGCAAAGTAGTCAACCGCTCTTAACATGATAAATTGATAAGTAAGAAACAAATCCAAGATGTGAGTTAATCAAGATATGAGTTTGGATTTTATAGCTAGAAAATCTATTATCTAAATTTCCGTCACTAATCTGTAACTATTTCCGTCAAACTAAGTAGGTGGAGGACGAGGGAGCCGGTGCAACCAACGAGGGAGAACATACTGTGAAAAAAGGAGTTGGTTAGGACCACAACCGTTAAACGATGCGAAAAAGTAGCCACAGATGTTCTCCATGTACTCGCTACATCTGTTAAAACTCAAGACGCAACTATCCATACACTTGCTATCGTCTTCGTTTTCCTTGTGAAGACTCAACGCTAGTGTCCTCAAGTTGAACAAGACCATGCCTTTCTTGTCCATGCACCACAAGTAGATGATCTCAGAGTTCAAAGGATGCATCACCACCGGGAAATAATCAATACCTAACCAATCATTCATAGAAACCAAGCTAACTTCCCATAAGAGCTGCCACGCGTCCTCAGGACTATCAGTATACTTGACCAGCCTCCAAACCCGTAACGTGCGGTTTTCATTTTCACCGTACGCGTTGAAATACACAATCGACCCTTCCGAGGTTGTAAAGGTTCTGCTAAAACGCCGTAACACATCATGTTTTCCACTATCGGGGAAAGATATGATACGACACTCATCATCAACATTACCTCCATAGAAATCATAGGCCATAAAAGAAGAGTTGAGACTTGAAAACCAGTGAAGCATCCCATTCAAAGCAATCGACTTGCGGTGACTAAACCAGCAATGATGAAGAGGACAAGTCACATGTCGAGTTTCCCACGTCCCCGTATCAGATGAGTAAATCGCAAAACCGACGTTAGTACCACCGTGAGTCATCACCAACACAACCTTGTAACTCACAACGATACCACTCTGCATCTTGGTAACGAATCCAGTGTCCCTGAAACGCTCATGCAGCCGTAATCTCTGAAGATCTCCCAAAGAGAGAAAAGGAGGGAGAGGGACTCGAAACCACACTTGAAAGAAAGGGTTTCCAACGTAATACATAGGAGTTTCATCGGTAGCTTCTGCGTAAAGCAAGACCAATCCATCGGTGCAAGCCAAGACTAGTAGCTTCTTGATTGCTTTCTCGACAAAGAAACTCATGAAAGATCCCGGAGAACGAGCAAGTCCCCATGTTTTGCATCCATGATGACCCACGATTTCAAGTGTCAGTTTGTGAGGTTGCATCTGAATGATTGACCACGAGATTGAAGAAGATGAGTTGCGAGAGATGAAGTGATCTCGGAAGAAGTCTGAATCGATCAAATCTTTCCATTCTTTGCACACTGATCTGAATCTTGCAATGCTTTTCAACGGAAGTCGCACCAAGACAACAAACGCCACTTCAGGAATATCCATTTCTGCAAACAAACAACATATAACTAATAAATTACATAAGACCAAACAAGAAAATGCTTTTGGTATAATAAAAATCGAAACACATTGAGATTTATCGCTTCATGTGTATAATAATTAACATAACTAAACGAACAAATAACCAAAACTACAAATAAATAAAGATAATACAATATACGATATATATTTTTTCATGCGGAATAGAGATATCTATATCCAAATATATATATATAGTTTACGTTGTTTTTAGATATATTTTTTTGTAATTTTGGAGATTGTTAGTTAAAATAATATTAATTAAATAAAAATATTATGTAAGATTTGAAATATGAGGATTAGTAAAATGTGTATCTTTCTATTTATAAGAGAAATTGTAGTTAAGAGCATATGGAAAATTTATTATTTAATTAGATAATAAATGCACTAATTTTTATATTAATTAAGTAAATGTAATTAATAATACTTTTTCCGGTTTTTTACTTGTCGTTTAAGGTTTTCTCAAACAAATTTAAAAAACTATATATTAAATTGTCTGTTTTATCCTTTATTAATATATCTTATAAATATTTCATTGGTCAAAACTTTAAAACAGCAGAGATAAAACTGAAATATTCACCAAACATTTTCACTGAAAACCTATAACGACAACTAAATTAAAACAGAAGTTGTATTTCATTGTTAGAGGAATCACATAAACTATATGAGAGTTATAGATATGCAATAATTACGTATTAATATATTTTCTTATATATGTAATATTTCTAAATACTATTATTAATCATTCATTGCATTACTATAAATATTATGAAAGTTACAAAAACGAGAGTTAGTAAAAAATATTGGATTGATGAGATGAAATAGAAAAGTTAATAAAAAATGTGTTTGGTTTATAAAAATACATTATTGTGAATTAATAACTAAAATTGTCTATTGTTTTAAATATATATTCAAGAGTTATATATTATAAATATAGATCTATGAATGGACATCTTAGCTAATCAAATCATGAATTTAAATATATATTCACTTCTCTCTTTAAACAGAAATATATACAGTTATCTCTTTATCAAAAAAAAATATTCAATTCTCATTTAGCTATATAGAAATTATATTATCAAAATATATAGTTTTTTTAAATGGATTGAAAATGAAATAAAATAATGTAATATCAAGATCATGTGAATTATTTATATTATAGTATGAAATAAAACAGCCAATTATTACTCGACATTATCCTATGAAACCCAAATATTATAATCTTATATCCTTAAACTATTTAATCATCAAATTATTTGTTAAGTGAAAATTTTATTATGTAAATTCAATTGAATAAATTTGTTACACTATAAATTAAAAGAAACAAAATGAAACTTGTGAAAGAAGAGAGCATCAAATGACAATCTTTTGGAGCTTTTCAAAGAAAACTTTACTTTATTATTAGATGATATAATATAGTAAGGTTTCTTTCAACTCTTGCTCTAAGAATCTGACGTCCAACATCATTATATATAAAAATTCTTTTAAAATCAAATACACATGAAATTATTTATTTTCTTTTATAAATATTTTAAAATGATTGCATAAATCATCAAAAGATGAACAATAGTAAATATAATTTACATTTGTGGAAAAAATATTCAAGACTTAGTAAGATAATATTTCTTCTAAAGTTAGGAGCTTCCCAAAAACGGATGATTCAAACAACGATACTATTGTTATCAGTGTTTGTTGTTCGTTGGAGATTGAATCGAGGATAGAATAGAAAGTAAATGTTTTAGTTTTCACAATAGTCCGAAAGAGGATGTGTTTGTATGGTAATAGGTTGTTTTTAGAAAACTTATAGAATGTTTGAGCCTTTAAGAGAGAGAAGGGATTGAAATCAAATATTAGTGATCATAAATTCGCAACTGTTTCGAAATAATAAGCTAAAAATGAGAAGTAATATAAACAAAAATGAAAATTGAGGAAAATAGTGGGTAGATATAAGGCAATGCATAAAAGGATGGTATTATTTCAAATAAAAACATAACTGATTATGTTCATAATTTATTCTGAAATTCCTAATATGAAAACTTATAAATTTTAATTCAAAAATACCATGATGTTTGAAATAATAAGTGTGAATCGAACAAAATAATTATAGAATTAGATCAAAACCATCTCACAATCTTACGTGATTTTTCAAAAAGTAAACTCAAAAATTTAATTTATATGAACAATTTTTTAAAAATTTAAACTATTTTTACTTAAATAATACCATCCCACCATCTTACTTAAATTAAACCCAAGAATTCAAACCTATAAATTTAATTTAATGTTGATATAGTTCCGAGATGAAACCAACCACACAATGATATAAGGTGACTTTAGATTCTTGGGGCTGCATATGTTTCTGATTAAAGAAGGGAGGAAGGAATGTTGTTGGTTTTTTTTTTTTGGTTTTATGGGCTTGTATTTAATTAGATCTAAACTATAGTTAATTAGGTCCAAACAAAAAAATACAGATGTCAGAAATATAGTAAGCCAAGTGTCATCTCCTTAGCAAAAGTTGATAAAAACCTTCTCATATTAGATAAGATATTATATAAGATTATATAAGATTGAATGCTCATTTTAGATAGTGAGAAGAGTTTCATAGATCTATATCCAAATACTGAATGCTCGCTATAATTGTAACGAACAAACGAAAAATTTGGAGTTTTACCTGATTTTTGTTGGGAAAAAAGACAAAAAGTACAAAAGAGGCTGTTATACTGGGCGGCAGCAGAAAACAAAATAGATTATGTTATTGATATTGTGGGGTTGAAAGAAAATTAGGTTACAAATATTTATAGAATTATAATCCAGAAATCATTAGGTTTATATAGGTCTAGGTATAAAAACTGTATCCGCCGAATATCCAACCCAAAACCTAAATAAAAAAATCGGGTTTAAAAACTGTAATAAACTGGAAATTAATTTTATGAAGATATATTTCTATATGAAATATAATATAAATATTTTTAAAAAAGAAAGATATATTTTTGGATATATATGTTTGTTTGACTACAAAGATATAGTATTAAAAGCTTTTAAAAACTTGTTTGACTATTAAAATTTAACTTTTCATGAGTAAGCTTTTTTATTTTAAATAAACAAATTTATTTTGTTCTTAAAGTCACTGGCTTTTCATATAATTTTGTCAAAATAAATGTTAATTCTATAAATTTTATTAATAAATATCATAATTATACAATATAAACATTTCTATTTTTATAAATATCTAAATCACATCATACATATACTATAATAGTTTAATATCAGTTCTTCAATATAAAAAGAGTGGATCTTAAACCATACAGGATTTTGTTTTGGTAAATTATATTTATCTCAAAGGGCTCGAGCATGATAAATTGTATATTACCAGACAAGAATATGACTGATACTTGGTTGCATCACAGAACAATAAAACATTCACATTTGAAATTTGATTAAAACTTAAAAAAACAGAATACACAAATCAAGAAGGCTTCGGACGGGGAAGACGGTGCAGCCAACGAGGAAGAACAAACTGTGAAATTAGTTTTATGAAGATATATTTCTATATAAAATATAATATAAATATTTTAAAGAAAGAAAGATATATTTTTGGATATATATGTTTATTTGACTACAAAGAGAGAGTATTAAAAACTTGTTTGACTATTAAAATTTAACTTTTCATGAGTAAGCTTTTTTATTTTTAAGAAACAAATTTATTTTGTTCTTAAAGTCAATGGCTTCTCATATAATTTTGTCAAAAATTAATGTTAATTCTATAAATGTTATTAATAAATTATCATAATTATACACTATAAACATGTCTACTTTTATAAATATCTAAATCACATATCATAGATATAATATTTTAAAATCAACTATTCAATATAAAAAGAGAAGATCTAAAACCATACAGGATTTTGTTTTGGTAAATTATATTTATAATTTACTTTAGTGGTGTGCAAGTATTTGTCTCAAAGGCTGGATAATGATAATTGAATATATATTACTAATACAAGATTATGATTGGTACTTGGTAATCATTTACATTTGAAATTTGATTAAAACTCAAAAACAGAATACACAAATCAAGAAGCACTACAAGAAAACAGGCCAACGACGACTGTGTAAATAGTCGCTAAATAGTCGTTAAATGAACATATACGACTATTTAGCGACTAATTACTGTTGTAGGTAAAATTTTATCGCTAATTCGTATAGTCGTTAAATAGTCCCTAAATAACGACTATTTAACGACGATATAGCGTTGTCGTTAATTTGTCGTTGCGTTGTCGTAACTTAGTAACCAAATATTGCGACAATTTGCCGACAATTTAACGATTATATTAGCATTAGTCATTTATTAGTAGCTAAATTTAGCGACTAATCTGCGACAAAGTTACGACGTATTTACATGAATAAAACTTGCAATACTTTAGTCTGAAAGTAGTCGTTTTATTCTGTGACTATTTACCCTCTATTTAACGACAATTTGCAGACTAGATGACGACTATATAGCGACTACTTTGTTTTAGAAAATAATGAAATTTACTGGTTTTTATTGTTTTGTAATCCTGATTTTAATACTGAATTAGTAAATGAAAAATCTAATGAATACACCTTCCAAAAACATAATCATAATTGTATTAAAACCTTAACATACACAAGTTCAAAATAGAGATCAAACCAAAAGCATAGAAAGGAAAAGTTTATAACACATACAAACTGAATACAAGAACTTAGTTCATGTGTTGAGAAACAAAATGCAAGGTTGTGGAGTTGATCATGGAGTTGATGATGGAAGATTGTCCTCCTCAGCTGATTGAGAGGCTATAAACTCCATGTAGGCTGGATTAGTGTGGCGCATAAACTTTGCCATCATCGTCAACTCTTGCTTTTTCTCAGCCAAAAGGAGAGCAGTCTTTTTTTCTCGAGCAGCAGCTTCAGCGTTGAGAGTCGCCTGGATTTCAGCCTGAACTTCAATATGGCGTTGGGCTTCCTTCAGTTGCTCTTGCAGTGTGAAAAAGGCTTCCGTTTGTGATGGTTGATTGCCCTTGCCCTTGCCAAGAGTATCTTTGAGGCTTCCAACACCATAAGGAGTTCCATGTGAATCCCTCTCAGTGCACTGTTTTTTNCAGTGCACTGTTTTTAGAAAAAGAAAAACAGTAAGTAAAGAGGTAAAGAGCAAAACAAATGCATGATCGAGTAGAAAGGCTACTTTACCTCAAGAAAGATGGCAGTACATTCATCGGTGGTGAGCTCCCGACGGTGTGAAGTACCATCTGAAAGAGTTGAATCTGCCTCGAGCTCAACCATCTTCTCTTGCAACTTTTGCTGATAAGCTTGATGGATTTTCTATGCCTTGCCATCAACATAAGAACCATCCGGCTTTGTATGTGTTTTGAAAATAACTTCACCCATACTGACCTCTCTTCCCAACTCCTCTTCCTGCAATGTTAGAAATTAAACAATTGTTAGTACTAGATAAAATAGAAATGTTGATAAATGAAACTAACAAAATAGAAATGATTTAGTACCAGATCATCTTGGATTTCCCTATATGACTTAGGGCCTGATAAGTGGATGTGAGGACCGAGACCATTACTGATGTGACCCAGGGATGCGGGTGCGTTTCGGACGAACGAGTCTTCTTCGGTCAAGTCAGATGTGAGTCGACTTTCCTCTGTCAAGCTTCTGGGGATCGACTCTAGGGGATAAAATAACGGAGGAAATGAGAGGAGAAGAGAAACCAACGAGTGGTTTGAAAAATCCTCGAGTTTAGCTCCGTTTTGGTCGAAGGGCTCCAAGATGCTTCGATCGGCTACAAGAGGCTCCGGTCGGCTACGAACGGTTGCGCCTCGGAACCTCGGTGGTCTCGGATGGCTACGATGCGGATCGGTGGGGAACTCGGGAAATGACGATGGAACGTTGGCGGTCTCGAGAAGCTATGGTGGGACGGGAGTGGCTTCGAGAGTTGCGATGCGAACGGTGGGAACTTGCGAGCGGATGCGAGACGGTGCGAGGGTGGATACGAAGGGGGTCGACCGATGTGAAACTCGACTCGGCAAACTCCGGGAAAAGATGGTCGGATGGGAGGACGTCTCGGTAGGAAACTCGAACTGATCGATCCTCGAAGAAATGGTCGAATGGGACGCAGCGTACGGATGGAAGACGGATGCGACGGATAGATGGGTGGGATGATGCGATGACACACGAGAGATGGCTCGGCTCGTGATACGGTCGACTAAGAGATTACGAACCCGGTTCGTGAATCTCCTAGGGTTTCTCAAGGGCCAAGTCCCGGACTTGGCTAAGGAGAGAGGTGAGACAAGAACAAAGATTCTCTCTTTGTGAAATTTAATTCAATACTTCAAGTCTGCCTTTTACAAGGTAAGAGAAGGGGTTAAATAGTGTGAGGGTTTAGAGGGAGCCTAGGACACGCGGCTCGTTATGGTCCGCACACGTTTGCCCTTGACGCGTCTCCACAAACGGTGAACACGTCGCCCCTCTTTGTGGTTTAAACAAGGCCACACACGTCACACTATCCCAACGTTCGAAAAAGAAGGATCTAGACTAGTCCAAAACGCAACGCTTAAGGAAAAAGGTAAAAATAGGCCACGTCCTTAGGCTGGACGCGGGAACCTCGTCTTTGGCTTCAAAACGCGGCGTTGTGCGTCAAAACTCGTTGCCTCATTAAAACCCCTTCGGTAAACCCATTGGGACAAACCCGAAGTAGGAAAAAGAGTACAAGTCATGATTCTAACGACTTTAGCGTCCTCGACCTTGGGTAAGGACGAAGGCCGGTCGACCTAGCCGATGGTTGCCTTGGCTGAATCGATTCTTGGTCTTCTTAGATGAACGCTTGAAGGCGGTGCTTGATTTTGGAGTCCTGTATGAGCTCTTGTTCCGAATGGTTGCACCGGGAATGATCCTAGGATCGCCGGCTCCAAGTTGACCGACGGGTGATACGCGTGTCCGAGAGGTGCCTAGGTCCGGCTCGAGAGTTCCGGACGAATGACCGATCCCGTGATCACATCAATTACGGTCAGACATACGACACTTGAAATAGGTGGAACTCCTTTGCTGCTGTTCTTCAGTATCCCAATTAGCAACCATCACATTCCAGAGGTCACCTTCAATCCATGAAGGATTTATTCGAGCCGTCCTTGCATCGCTAAACATGCCCTTCATCCGGCGGTTATAGATGGTGTTGAAATTTTCTTGAACGGTCCCTGTTATCAATGGATCCCAGGTGTGAGTTTTCTACATAACAAAGAGAGAAGGAATTATGTCAGTGAAAACAAGCAATAAACAAAAGTATAAAACAGGTTACATTGTACTATTCTTACCGCAAACTCTATGAAGTATCTCTCTTTTCTATCGGGAGGCACACAAGACCAAGTATAATATGGACCATCGAATTTGTTTGTAAAAATCTTGGTAATCTTCCGAACAAGTTGGCCTTTTTTGTCCTGATCAAACCTCCACACACACATGTAAACAAATTGTAGTTAGTTTGATCAGTTAGACAATCAAAGTTCTTAACTAACTCAGATAATCAAATGCTAATTGTTTGTCATATTAGAAAGCAAAACATAAATTATCGAACAAACTAACTCAGATAATCGGACAAACCATCAAACCATAAAACCATCGAATGTTAATTGTCATATTAGAAAGCAAAACATACCAAAACATATTTAGTATTGGACAAACCATCAAACCAACAAACAAACAAGTCGTGTTTTAATCAAACCATCAAATTCCACACAATTCACAAATCATCAAATACCAAGTGGAACACAAATTTTGTTTTAAAAACCCATCAAATTCCACACAATTAATAGGAAGTGAAACATACCAAGTCGTGTTCTCCAGTGGTTTAGGAGATAGAACTTTCGTAAACGTCTCACAGCCAGGCATCGTGAGGAGGGCGGTTAGAGATTGCATCGTGTCATCCTGGAGTTGAGGCTCGTAGTTGTTGCCTTGCGAAGATGGTTGACTTCCATGGGAGTGATGCGTTGGAGACAGCATATGATCCTCCAGTGGATAGTTCTGAACATCAGGCGACAGAACAGGCGGATCTCGATTGCCGGAGCTCTGGAAAAGGGTCTGTGGCGGTGGGAAGTTCCGGAAATGCGGTTGTACTTGTTGGGGCATAATTCGTTCTTCCTCCGACGGCGTGAACGGTAGAGGAATTCAAGCAGTCGGGGTGAAATTGTACTACAGGGGTAGCGGGTTGGTTCGATTAACAGCTGCAGATGGGTTAGACGGTCCGGCTCTCTGAGAGTTGGTGAGATGAATGGCTGTGGATGGGTTAGACGGTCCGGCTCTCTGAGAGTTGGTGAGATTAACGACTGCGGATGGGTTAGATGTGGAAACTCTCTGAGAAAGGTTGGGTGCAACCTTTCTCCTTTTTGTTTTCTTTTCCGCAGGATTCGACATGAGCTGAGGAAGTGAGATTGAGATGAGGATTGAAGGAGATGCGGAAGTGAGGAAGAAGGAGAGATCGAATTGATTAAGTTTAATGGAAGCGAAGAAGATGCGGAAGTGAGGAAGAAGGAGAGATCGAGTGTTTTAGCTTTAGGTTAGGGTTTAGATCGAGGAAGAAGGAGAGATCGAATAGATTAGGGTTAATGGAAGCGAAGGAGATGCGAAAGTGAGGAAGAAGGAGAGATCGAGTGTTTAGGTTTAGGTTTAGGTTTTGTTTTCTTAATGGATCGAGTGTTTTGTTAATGGATCGAATCGAAATATTTTGGCCCAAATTTCTTTTGCCCAAAATATAAGAGGAATGTTACACAATATAACCGATACATTTTGTCAATATACACAAAAGAGAAATTGGTTCAGATGGTTAATGTACTATGATTGTAATCATCAGACCTGGGTTCAAGTAACCCCAATGTTATATATATTTTTGTTTTAAAAACACATAAAATGTTATATTAATTGTATAAAACAATAATCTTAAAGAAATTAACAAGGTCTTCCAAATGTTTATTAAAAAGTAAATAAAACCATTAGATTTTATTAAAATACATAATTTATTTTACATATCTTAAATCACCAAAAGTGACTTCAGGGTTCTTCGTCGTCTTCTTCATCATCTTCCGAAAACGATAAATTACACATAAATTCATCTTCAGGTTCCGCGTCTGCAACATTGTAGTTATGAGATCTTCAATTGTGGTCATCAATAAAGCATTATCATTTTCTGTTTGCAAAAGACTCGGTTCTCCATCAATGTTTCCCCTCGGATTCACTTTTAGAACATTGAGCCATAAATGCTTCGGTTTCTTTACGTATGGGTACGGAATATAACAAACCTGTGAGGCTTGAGATGCTGTTTTGCAATCAACATGTAAAACTTACACATATTATATATAAATGTGATAATGATAATAAATAATTATTCGTTTAAATACCTAGAATAAATGGCTCGGTTTTATTGTACTTTCTGGTTGAAAGAACGTCTACAACGCCACCATTGCTTCTCCGAGTGCCTCTACCAATTACAGGGTCATACGACTTGCACTTAAATAATGTGATCTTCAACCCAAGCATCCCCTCATACTCAAGTTCTATGATATCAGTTATTGTTCCATAGAAATCTGCAGCGTCAGTTGCATCCGCATAATTTTCACCTTTAACAGAGACCCCATAATTACATGTCTTTCGTCCAGCACCGTGGTTCTCTGTATGAAACAAATAACCTCTTGTAGAATACATTGGCCATGTTTTAACCTTGTTCAAAGGTCCATGCACAATCTCCTGAACCCAAGTAGGAAATAGATTTGAGGCGTTCCAATAACTAACCTGCATATATATAGTCTTGTTATGTTAAATAATAACAATAAGTACAATATGTATATCATGAAAAATGGTTTAGCATACATATTCTTTAACCCAAGAATGATATTCGTCAGCTCTTTTCGCGGAGAGTTCTTTCTCGGTAAGTCCTGGATATTTTGCCGAAATATAATCCTCGAACATACTATATAGAAAGATAAGATCACCAATGTATATGAGAAAATATAGTGGAATTAGATATCTAGAAATGTAACTAATTTGTGATATGTAACTAATTATATACCTCTCAATTGGCTGAAAATAGTCAAAATTCCGTAAAACATATGCGTCTGCGCAACGATAGTCATCACGTGAAAGCTATATTTCATTCATTTCTCCACTTGGACGGCCAACTTGAGTAAATATAGAAGGTACTCCAGGGACATGATATTCAAACGCTTCACCTTCATCAAATCTTGTTAATCTGACCAAATAATTAAAAAGTAATTATTATGACTATTAAATTAAATATCACATTAAAAATATTTACTCTTAATTGCTCACCTTGATTTTGTTCGTATGTTCGCAGCAAAGTAGTGCTCAGAGAAATAAGCAATCTCGTCATTGATATATGATTCAACAATTGATCCAGCCGCATATCTTTTGTTCTTTGCTTTTCCTTTCAATTTTTTGAAAAACCTTTCAAAAGGATACATCCACCTATATTGGACAGGACCTCCCAATTCAGCTTCGTAGGGAAAATGTATAGGCAGGTGCTCCATCACATCAAAAAAGGATGGTGGAAATATCTTTTCCAAGTTGCAGAGGGTTAAAACAATGTTCTGTTTTAGAATTTGAAGTCGACTTGTTTGCAAAGTTCTTGAGCATAAGTCCCGGATAAATGCTCTAACCCCTACAATATTATATTTATTCTAACTTCATCACAATTACTCACTTCATATATATATATAGAACTTTAAATAATTAATTAATATACCTGACAACGCAAGGTGGACATTACGATCAAGGAGTTCTGCAAAGATAAATGGAAGTAACCGCTCCATGAAAACATGGCAGTCATGGCTCTTCATGCCTGAAAACTTTCCATTTTCCATATCAACACAGCTAGCTAAGTCTGCTGAATAGCCATCTGAGAATTTTATCGAGTATTTCACACATTCCAATAAGCTTGTTCTGCCGTCGTCTGTCAATGTATAGCGCGGAAAATGTGCTTTACCCCTACTATCAAGATATAAGTGTGGCCGAGAACAGAACTTTGCTATATCCAACCTTGACATGACAGAATCTTTTGATTTACCTTTCACACGCATAAGAGTGTACATGATGTTGTCCAAAAAATTCTTCTCTGTATGCATCACATCAATATTATCTCGGAGATTAAGGTCCTTCCAGTATGGTAGCGACCATAAAATGATTTCCTTGTGCCAGTTATGGTCCTTTCCATATTTATGCATCTTCCTTTCATGACCATTTCCACCGACGTCCTTGGTTCTTGGAGGATTTACACAATTCAACCGCTCAGAATAAACTTGCTCACCGGTCAAGGACTCTGGTGGATACTCTCTTGTAGCATCTTTTCCCTTCAAGAAGTCTTTTTTATTCCTCCTCAGAGGATGATCAGGAGGAAGAAATCTCCGATGACAATCAAACCAACATGTCTTCCTTCCATTCGGTAGATAAAAAGACTTTATATCGTCCATGCAAACTGGACAAGACAATTTACCATGTGTTGTCCATCCAGATAACATGCCATACGCAGGAAAGTCGCTTATCGTCCACATCAGCACTGCTTTTAGGTGAAATTTTGGCCCAATGACACATCGTATGCATCGACTCCGGTAGACCACAACTCTTTTAACTCATCAATAAGAGGTTGGAGAAAGACATCAAGACTAGCTCACGGATGGTTTGGACCAGAGTTCATAATTGTAAGAAACAAGTACTTAGCATCCATGCACATACCAGGGGGTAGATTATATGGCGTCAATATCACTGGCCATAATGAATGGTGACGAGACATCCCAAATGGATTGAACCCATCAGTACACAATCCCAAATACACGTTACGTGGTTCTTCAGCAAATTGAGGATTTTGTTCTTGAAAATACTTCCACTCCGCTGCATCAGACGGATGACTCATTTCTCCCGCCTTTGTNCAATGTATAGGGCGGGAAAGGTGCTCTACCCCTACTATCAAGATGTAAGTGTGGCCGAGAACAGAACTTTGCTATATCCAACCTTGACATGACGGAATCTTTTGATTTACCTTTCACATGCATAAGAGTGTACATGATGTTGTCCAAACAATTCTTCTCTGTATGCATCACATCAATATCATGTCGGAGATTAAGGTCCTTCCAGTACGGTAGCGANATGATATGGGAGTCCTAAATTGCGCATTAATTTCTCTGTCTCGTAATGAAAACCCGTAGCTTGGTTTCCCTCTGGTAAATAATCACTCAACATTTCACATACTGAATCCACTAACTTTTCACTCATATTATAATTTGCCTTATTTTGCATAACTCTAGCAGCTAAAAATAAGTGTGACTGACCTTCACGACAACCATCATATATTGGATTTTTTGCACTTTCTAACAAGTCATAGAATTTTTTTGAATGGTTAAGTACTGGTTCTTCTACACTCTGATAACCCCCATCCCATTGATAGTTATCATCATAACCCATATTAGAAGGAAATGCATCATTCACCATATCCACATATCTATCTTCTACTACATTACCCACTTCCTCACTCCCACTAATAAATGTCAGATCAACAGTACTCGTTCCTATATCCATATTAATTTCTTCCCCATGCTTATACCAAACATAATAATCTGGCATAAACCTATAACTAAAAAGATGATTCCAAATTCAAGTCCCTAGAAAACGCTTCCGTTTTTGCACCTACTACAAGGGCAAAAAGACTTACCCCCGTTTTCTTGTGCAAAAGGCTGGCTATTTGCAAATTGCATGAACTGCTCAATCCCGGCTCTGAACTCTTCTGTAAAATTTCCCGTCACCTCATCGATCCTCTTGTACATCCACTCTCGGAAATTACTATAATTCTCGTTTTTTTTTCTTGTGTTGCTTTGTGTTTCTGTGAGTGAGAAAAACGATTGGTGAGCTCAGTTTATATAGACATATTTAGCGACTAAAAAGTGACTATATTACGTAGTCACCAAAAATAGGTACACCTACTCCGAATGCTAAAAACGTGTTTTAAACCAACTTTTAGCGACTATTTTGCGACAAAATTTTGCGACCCGCCGAAAATGTCACAAAATAGTCCCGAAATTTACGACTACACAAGAAACTACCTTGTAGTCGCTAAATTAGCGACTATTTTGCGACAAAGTTTTGCGACCCGCCGAAAATGTCGCAAAATAGTCGCCATTTAGCGACTAAAATAGCAACAAAATTATTTAGTCACAAATTAGCGACAAAAAAGTGACTATGTGAGCATAGTCATAAAACAGTTGCAAAATAGTGGGTAATTGGTCGCTAAGTTTAACGACTACGGATATAGTCGCCGATCGTAGTCGGAAAATCCATGTTTTCTTGTAGTAAAGGCTTCGGACGGGGGAGACGGTGCAGCCAACGAGGAAGAACAAACTGTGAAGCAAGGAGATGGTTAGAACCACCTTGAGACGATGGGAGAAAGTTATTAATTAGAAATGTTCTCCATATACTCACTCCAACTGTATGATTTAAAGATTTTTTTTTTTTTAGAATTGAATGTAAAATTAATTCAAACAAAAAAAAAACTGTTTTACAATGACTGTTACCAGTTTTTGAGTTTGCTTAAACAAGACCGAAAAAAGAGAAGACAAGATTTACAGCAGAGATTAGTCAAGTAGGGCGAGTGGCAAACCATAAGGTCAGCCAGTCGTCATAAGAGTAGTTTCCCCGATGACCAACGATTTAAAGTGTCAGCATAGCAACTTCATCACATATCTTTTTCAAGCTCCTGGACGACCAACGATTTAAAGTGTCAGCATAGCAACTTCATCACATATCTTTTTCAAGCTCCTGGACAGACAAATTCGAGATGCAATTCTTGCAAAGAAGCATCGGAACAACTTCAAAAGTCTATTGCAAGATTGGTTGAGGTTTATGTAAGTCAGCACTATTAGGTATCAAGATGTGGCTAGATATCCCTTTGCTTTTTTTTTTTTTTTTGGGGCAAGGGCTATCACTAGTAAAAACCTGTCATATAGTTACGAGAAATTGATACAAAGTCATTTATAACAAATATTGGCTACACGTAGTTACAAATTAGTCACAAATTTTTAGATAATTTATTTTGTGGCAAATTTGTGAGTTTCTATCCGAAAATAATTACAAACAGATAGAGCTTAGATTTGAAACTAATTTACTATAAACTAGGAGACAAAATATTTTGTAGCACTTGATTAATGGTAACAAATTGTAGTTTAATATTCTTTAAAAAATCGAAATTGTTGTGGACTGTCATATCGTTTAATAGATCCATCACCATTCATTTCCAACTCGCACTGATCATTTGCAAGTTGGTTTGATTTCTGTATCCGCACTGGAGATCAAAAACGATGCTTGCGAAATCACAGATTTGAGAATGGAAGAGGTTGCCCGGAACTATCCCCGACTGGATCTGTTCCTCTCTTCGCCCTTCCAGTGTCCTCTCTCTCGCGAACTATCACTGTAAGTTCTCTTCTTCGTTCTCATTCTCACTTATCAATTTGAATGTCTCACTACAATTGAATTTCAGTAATGAAAATTCACAGCTTTACAAAAAAAAAAAAAAAAAAAAAAAANAAGTGTCAGTTTGGATGATTGACCATGAGACTGAGGAAGAGTTGCGTGAGATGAAATGATCTCGGAAGAAGTCCGAATCGATCAGACGTTTCCATTCTTTCCGCACGTTGCTCTTTAACGAAAGTCGCACCAACACTTCAAATTTCACTTCTGGAATATTTCATTTCTGCATGCAAACAAACAACAAAAAACAGTTTTTCTACTCAAATTTTGTAATATTAAAATTACAAATTAGTTTTGCTTTTCTGAAAAACCAAACAAAAAACAGTTTTTCTATTTTTTTTAAGAAGTTTTTGATATAATAATCGAAGCACATTAAAAAGAAAAATAGGATTGATCACGACTTCATGTATAAGACAAAAAAAAAATTAAAAAAAAAAAAAATTAATCGAATCTATATTATATAGACAATATAATATAGGATTTATTTCCATGTGGATAAATCTGGATTCTAATATTTATATTAAAAAAAAAAATTGATTGCTTGTTTAGTAAATTTATTAAGAAGAGTTTAATTTGAATTTGATGTGATGCTCTCACTAATGGTAGCGAGAGAGAATATATTATAACAGAGTAAAGAAAAAAGGACAAAAGAAGGTTTTACGGTGGGCGCCGGCGACGAATAAATTAGGTTATGTTGTCGAAACTATGAGGTTGAATCGATTGCACGTATAACGTATTTATAGAATAACAAAATGGAAAACAA
Organism: Camelina sativa; assembly: GCF_000633955.1. Classification (NCBI taxonomy): domain Eukaryota; kingdom Viridiplantae; phylum Streptophyta; class Magnoliopsida; order Brassicales; family Brassicaceae; genus Camelina; species Camelina sativa. The sequence goes on along the minus strand of NC_025699.1, from coordinate 16,310,199 downwards.
TAGTGTTATGCCTTATGGTAACAACTTTTAATGTACATCTTCTTTGTATTGACCACTTATTCAATTCTGATTGGTCACAGATAAAGTATAATAATCAATCATGACTTCTAAACGTTTTAAAGGTTTAATTAGGTTATTATTACCAATCAAAAAAATCCATCAAATATAGATAACTAGATAAAGACCCGACCGATGTGCGGATTTTAAAGTTTTATAAATAAAATTAAATTTAACAAAAATATATTAAAACTTGTTGTATGTTATTTATCAAAAAAGTTTTTTGGTATAATACACTGATTTATATGCATTTACAAATTTTTTATTTATGATACCATTAAAAGTGTATTTTTTTACACCTAAATATATTATATGTTACAAATATATTACACTTTTGCATAATTTCTTTAATCACTAAAATTGTTGGTTCAAAAAACTTCTTGAATAAAAAATATATTAAATAGTATAATAATCAATAATGTATCATCACAATAGTGTATATATGACCAACGATGGAGAGAACCTCGGTTCCGTCCTCCTCCCTAATGGAGAGAACCTTGCGTCCAAACTCCTCCACCATGAATAGAACCTTGGCTCCGCCTTCCTCCCTTGGGGAGATAACCTTGCATGCTTCCAACCTCCTCCACCATGGAGAGAACCTTGACTCTGCCCTCCTCATGTGTAAAGAGAACATGTTCACGTCTTTTAACTATCTCAAAGTGAAACGAGCCGACCCGTTTTTTTTTTAATAAATAATAATAATAACAAATAACTACAACTAGTGGTCCTATTCCCACTAGCCACCTAACCACAATTACAATCAACATCGGAAATAACTAATATCATTATCCAATAAATAACCAATAATAAACCAATAACCAACATTAATTCCAAATCATAAACTAATGATCCAAACAGCATAAACCAGAGAACCAGCAATCCTAAACAACATTCTAGGACTCAACTCTAGCAACCTAACAGAAGGCAGACAACCAAGCGAACCACTAGAACATCCTCCTCTTCATTGTCTTGATTCCACGATCACACTTTGCCTTTACCTGCACCACAAACACAAATTGCAATGCATGAGTATTTTATAAACACTCAGTAAGGCAATCTTCCCATCTACTGGGCTATACACACAAGCAATAGAGACATCTCTAACCATCAATCATCAATCAACAATCAACAATAACAAACCAGGACACTGCATCGACCGACACCAAGCATGCATCGACCGACACCACTTGGGGGTTGCGTCGACCGATGCAAGGTATGCATTGACCGATGAAAGGTTAACTTGCATCGAGCGATGATCCCATTGCATTGACCGACGCATGCTCGACATAACACGAAAACCCTAGATTTTACGCGCCGTCCTCGCACTTGCATCGACCGACGGAAGATATGCATCGACCGATGCAATGCCGAGCATCGTCTTCCCCTGAAGATTCTCGCCAGATCTTCGTTCCTACAACCACAAAACTCGATCCCAAGCCACAAGAAAGCTTCCTAGCGTCCCAAATAACCATCTAACAAGTCTAACAACACATAACAAGCAAATGAGAGATCTCTAGCTTAGATAAGCCATGGTCCTGCACTTACCTTTGCCAAGAAGATTCTGAACCTCAATCAAGCAGGAAAACACTTCTAAAAGCCTCCTACAACGTCCTAAGCCTCAGAAATCACCAAGAACACCAAGAACACTCTTTCTCTCTTTGTTTCTCTCAAAAGTGGCTAAACTTGCCGAATGAGACAAAATACTCGAGTTAAGGGTTTTCCCTAACCCAAAACGCAGCATTTAACTTAAGTCAAAACGCAGAAAACTAAACCTGCATCGACCGATGCAATCCTCTAAACCGGGATTTCAGTTCACGGATGTTACACAAAGTGGCATGCTCCGGCAACTAATGAAAGTAAAAGTCCTTTTCCAATGTCACAAAATCTTTTGATAGTAACTAATGTTAAATTTCTCAATATATTCGTGGAAGTTTATTTGACACATCATGATGTAACCTCTGTCTCCAAGCTCATATGGATCTATCAAAAACAGTTTATGTTTTTCCAGTCTATCTATCTATGTTTGTTGTAAACTTGTGTTTGATTAGCCTATTTTATCCAACCATTAGGTTGATAAGATTCTACTCTTTATCTCACTTTGGGATTGAATGAATGGTAACAATTATGTTTGAAATAGAAAAAGGTCTATGACCAACCAATCAAGGTTGAGAAATTATAAGAAAATTAATTTGACATAATTAAAGAAATAATAGAAAATTATAAGCACGGTAATATATAAGTCTCAAATCAAAGATGAAAATATAAATTAATAAAACAATCTAAAAATACTACAATAAAATTTAAAATACAGTATTAGAAAAAGAAGACGCACATATTAATATTACATTTTCTTTTGGGTCAACATATTAATCTTACCTATTCCAAAATGAAAAAAAGGAGAAAGTAGGAGAAAGTAGGAGAAAGTTTTGGTTTAAAAAAATAAGGAAAATTTACCTTCCCGTTAAAACTTTTTTACCAATAAAACAAAGTTTAAAACAGTGTTTTTGAATAAATTATTTTGTTAGATGAAAAATGTGAGACGGTCTATATTTATATAGAAGCGAGTATTTACATTTTTTAGAATTAATAATTAACTGTACATTTTTCTTAATCCTTTTTCTATTTTTTTGTTGAATTAATAACTTAAAATTAAAAATAAGTAAATAATGTTATAATTTTGAATTTTATGAAATATATAATCTCCTTATTATTATTATTTTTTTAACTGTTTAATTTTTTTTAATTTTTTATAATTATCTTTTAACTGTTTAATCATCATCTATTTTCTTATATAGAGGGGTGTATTTACAATCTTTTTCCTTTTAGGATTGACAAAGTTTTTTTTTTTTTTTGAACAGCTGATTTCATTAAGAACTTGTAATGTGATCCTCATGAAGGAGGTTTACAATGAAATTGGGAACATATTGGTAATTAACTATCAACGAATCAGAAATTTCTTCTTTTGCTAGACGGTCTGCAACCTTATTGCTACTTCGTGGTGTCCATTGGAAGATAATTGAAGAAAACTTCTCTTTCCATAAGTTGATATCTCTTACCCAGTTGTGTAAACCGAAATGTTTGCTGTTCCCATCAATTAGGCGTTTCACTGTTTTATTGTCTCCCTCAAAAACCACATTTCTATATCCTTTGTTCCAGATTTGTTGCATCGCCATTAAGAGCGCTTGTAGTTCTGCTTCCAATGGTCCTGAGCAGTTTCTTCCAATACCAATAGCTGCTTCTTTGAAAAAACAATTTTCGTCTCGCAAAATCCATGCTGTTTTTGATGGTCGTCCATCACTTAGTACGCGACAATCGTAGTTGCATTTGATGTAACCACTGTTCGGCTTTTTCCAGTTTGAGAGTTGTTGTGTATGTTGTCTTGATGTGTGTAGACACGAATCATTTATAACTCCGATGTCAGCCCATTCAGTTGCTTCCGTAATGGCATTTTGTATATCCATGTGCCAAAGACTTGATTTTCCTTGATAGAACAGCATGTTTCGACTTTTCCATATTCTCCAAAGTATCCAAAGAGGTAGTTGATTGTGCAGCTTGGACAAATTGATATTGCTATTGTACTCCGTAATCATCTTCAACTTATCTGAAAATGAGATTGTTGGATCTAGCAGACCAGAGTGTGAGAAAATTGTACCTCGCCATATATTAGTTGCATGCTGACATGTGAAGAAAAGATGATCCGGAGTTTCTTCATAGGCGTTGCATCTGGAGCATATTTGATCTCTTAAAATTCGCCTTTGAAATAAGACTGATTTGATGCCTACAGTGTTTGTTATTAGTCGCCAGAGAAAATGCTTTATCTTTGGTGCTGTTTTCACCCGCCATACTGCTTGTTTGAGTTCCTGAGATCCTGGAGGTGGATTGAAATCTTTTATATTGTCTTGGAGGTGTGTACTTAACCAGTAACCTGATTTTACAGTATAGAAACCTGATTCTGTATAATGCCATTCCAACAAGTCTGAATTTGATTGGCAGCTTAGCTTGATGTCTTTTTGACAAAGTTTTTTTAATATAATAAGATTACAATTATCTTATGTTTCGTTTTACCAAGCTTGAAAATTTTAATTTATGATCGTTAAAATTGATACGTGTCACGATCTGATGAGTTACCAACTTTGTTATTTAATCATTAAAATTGACATGTGTCATGATCTGGTGAGATTTTAACTTTGATCTCTGATCGTTAAAATTGACATGTGTCACGATTCGGTGAGTTACCAACTTTGAGAACCAAGCTATAATAAGACGTTGTTCAATATAAAACCTAAGAGTTATTATGAAATAAGTGATATAAATACCATCTTTTACTATATGATTATGACCCATATATTTCCTCTTGTTGGTGGGTGGCTCATATATACTAGTTTTTTTTTTCTTCTTTTTCTAACTCTTTTTATCAGTCTCTCTATAAGTGGGAAATCAATCGTCAAAATGAACTCATGACTATTTATTTGCGAGTGAAACAATAGTTTTTGTAACAATATAACCGATGATGGTAAACACTTCTGTTTCATATATAAACAATATAATAATCCTTTTGTACGAATATATGAGCATACATATACTTATATGATAATGAATACCTCTTTTGCGCATGGGGAATTATCAAAAGCACATTTGTTTAATCAAGTCTTCCATTTAAACGAGAAGATAATATCCAAAACCATCCAAGTTGTTTTTTTTTTGTTGGTAAATTATACTTTGGCGAGGAACACTTTAACTTGGCTATGTAATCAATCAATAATTACAAAATTCAGTCCAAAACAGTAAAAACTCACTCATATAACAGCTCTCTCGCTCTGATTGAGCTTCCGTGTCTCTATCCATTTGGAACTCTTCAAGATGTCTCTCACTATACCATTTTTGCTCAATCCAATGAAATCCAAAATTTAGGATCAAAAGAACCAAAATGAACTTCTTCCAAAACTAAAGGAGAAGAAGCAATCCATGGCTGTGCCCGGGATATACAGAATGGCAACAAGGGTCACGACTGAGCGAGCCACGCATTAGAGAAGCTTGCTTGTCCTTCTTTTCGACGGTCCTCCTGGGAACATCTTCATAATCCATCCTAAAACCCTTTCGACCACCTTAAAAGAGAGATGTCATTAGTCTGTAGTCTCTCAGATTGAAGTTTAAAACTCTGAACACACAGAGATAGAGATAGAGAGTACCTCATCGCCTTCATCTACAATCGGTGTTCTCTCTTGAACCACATGAGAATCCGGCTGCTGCTTCTCAGGTGAAACATTGTCTATGGCCATCTTCTGCGCTGTTAGAAGCTCTAACCTTTTGGTCTGCGCTTCAAGTTTTCTGGATAACTCTTTGTTCAGTTCCTAGGTTAAGAAACATGAGAAATATTTTTAATGACTTGGGGATCCAGGATAACACACACAAACAGCAAAATGCAACTTACAAAAGACCCAAAGAAAATAAGGAGTACAGAGACCAGCATGAATAAAAAGCGTAAGAAGAAGAAATCTATACCATATAGAAAGCCTAGTCAGAGAAGTTATGCAAGATGTTATGGTGACAGAAAACTCTTACTGAAGTCAAAGAAGACATGTTTTTAGCCCCATGAATTAATGTTAATGTACCTGCACCTGCGCACTTCGAGATAACTCAGATGACAGTGCTTGCACCAGTTCTTCCTTCTCAATTGCCAACTGCAACAGAAGAAACAAAATAATCATCACGTCATTATCTAAATTGAGAAAATGATAGCACCATGAGAATCAAAAGTATTTATTGTCACAGCTAAAGAAACCTTTTAAAATAAAAAAGAAAACATCAAATAAATAATCCATAAAACTACCTCAGCAATCAGCGTATTAATGTTATGAATCAGTCTCATCTGATCAGCTGGGACGCTCAATGAAAAACCTTCACGAGTTAATTGTCCAGTTTCAGGAACAACATATTGTGTTGTGTGCACTTGTGCTACAATTATTTGTGTCTCTAAATTTGTAGCAATTTTGTTTCCATTTATGTCTGTTACTATTTGTAACTTTATAGCTATGTTTAGTAGTAATTAATTAGCTAGAAAATCTATTACCTAAATTTCCGTCACTAATCTGTAACTATTTGTAATTAATATTTGTTATTATTTTTTCAGTAGCAGAAAAATTTAACTATATGATCAGTGATCACAATTTTGTAGTGTGCACGTCCTTACATAATGGTGCAAATGTTTGTCTTAGAAGATGCATGAAAAATTATATTACTAATAAACTCAAGACGTACACACTAAGTAGGTGGAGGACGAGGGAGCCGGTGCAACCAACAAGGAAGAACATACTGTGAAAAGATGAGATGGTTAGGACAACATGAGTTAAACCATGGGAAAAAGTAGCCACATATGTTCTTCATATACTCGCTACACCTGTTAAAACTCAAGACGCAACCATCCATACACTTGCTATCGTCTTCGTTTTCCTTGTGAAGACTCAACGCTAGTGTCCTCAAGTTAAACAAGACCATACCTTTCTTGTTCCTGCTCCACAAGTAGATGATCTCAGAGTTCAAAGGATGCATCACCACCGGGAAATAATCGATACCTAACAACTGGATCATTGAAACCAAGCTGACTTCCCATAAGAGCTGCCACGCCTCAGGACCATCAGTGTACTTGACCAGCCTCCAAACCCGTGATGGTTTGGAGGTATAGAGAACGCAAAACTACCAAACCGCTTGGAAACGCGCCAAGCAAACGCTTTTATTCAATCTAATAAAAACCTCCGTTTGTTAAAAGATATGAACCTAAGCCTACTCTCTTGTTTATCTATCACAACACCATGTGTAGATCTAAAAGAGTAAACACACTCACCTTCAAAGCCTTTTTTTCGATTGCTTGAAGGTTTACAAATCTCACAACTTTTATCCCCACGAGTGCTAGCTCTTTTTGCGGCTAGCCCTCGTCTCTTTATACCCTACACAAACGATCTCTAACCTAGATCTTTGTGAATCCCTTACTAAAATGAAATATTCTTTAACCTAAGAAATATTCTCCCTTATCTCTCTCGATCAAATATACTCTCAATATCTTCGAGCATATCTTGATCTCTTCTTCCTTCCTTCTCACGTATCTTGTCACGGCATTCCATAATCTTTCTCCACGTCAGCCCATCTGCCACGTCAGCATATCAGCACTCTGAGACACTTTGCAAGCTCCTGTCACTTCAGAGCTCTGATGCACTTTCAGGTTCTCCGAGAACGCGGTAACTCATAATCTTTTCCACTGTCAGGGAAATATATGATGTGACACGCATCTTCATGACATCCATAGAAATTGTAAGCTACAAAAGAACCCATTCAAAGCAATGGACTTGTGATGACAAAACCAGAAGGCAGAATGAAGACAAGTCACCCCATTTTTCACTTCCCACATCCCTGCTATCTATATATAACTTAAGATTGTCCATGCATGTAACACGATGACTTGGGAAAAATTAAGCCGGATTTGCTTCATACTCGGTTCAATTACAGACTCTAAAAAACAAAGAGATATACACTGTGTATAGAGCAACTAAGTGGAAACAAATTTCGGAGTTATCGATTTCAATAAGCAAACACATACACACACACTTACCTTCGACGGTCACGGTAAGAGGTGGAATCGCCAGTCCGGCTATCGTATCGACTCATGACGTTAGCCGAATCAGTCTCTCCGATTAAGAAATATGATCTGAATCGAAAAATTACCAAAACTCAAAAAGGGCATTGAAATTGTTCATGAGACTGAGGAAGAGTTGAGTTCCATCGCTAGCTTGTACGTAAAGAAACACCAATCCATGGGTACAAGCTAAGACTAGTAGTTTCCTGATTGTGGTTTCGACAAAAAAAACTCACTAATGATCCAGGAGAAGAAGCAAGTTCCCATGTTTTGCATGCATGATGACCAACATTTCAAGTGTCAGTTTGTGACGTCTGATTTGGATGATTGACCATGAGACTGAGGAAGAGTTGCGTGAGATGAATTGGTCTCGGAAGAAGTCCGATCAGAAGTTTCCATTCTTTCCGCTCTGATCTGCATCTTGCGATGCTCTTTAATGGAAGTCACAACAACACTTGAAATTTCACCTCTGGAATATTCATTATATTTTTACAATTTTAATATTTTGTTGAAAAATAAAATTTTCTTATAATTATCTTTTAATATTGAGAATTTGTTAAAAATGCCCCTTTTGATATACCCCTTTTCAAAAATACCCTCTTTTCTGGCCATTTTTATTTTTGCCCTCTTTTAATTTTTAATGACTATTTTACTCTTAGATAAAAATTATTTTATTCAATAAAAAGAAAAACAAAATTTTCCCGCCAAAAAATTTTCGACAAATTTTCCCGCCAAAAAAATTTCGAAAAAATTTTCCCGCCAAAATTTTTTTTGTCAAAAAATTTTTGATACAAAATTTCGACAAAAAAACTTTCCCGCCAAAAATTTTCCCGCCAAAAAAATTTACAAGGTTTTTAAAAGGTTTTATAAGGTTTCTACCTTATAAAAGCCTTATAAACACCTTGTAAATGCTTTTACAAGATTTTTTAAAGAGTTTTAAAAGGTTTTTTAAACAACTTGTAAACGCTTCTACAAGATTTTTAAAAGGTTTTAAAAGGTTTTTAAAAGGTTTTTAAAAGGTTTTCAAATGGTTTTTAAAAAGATTTTTAAAAGGTTTTTAAACACCTTGTAAACGCTTTTACAATGTTTTTAAAAACCTTGTAAAAGTTTTTACAAGATTTTTAAAAGGGTTTTAAAAGGTTTTTAAACACCTTGTAAATGATTTTAAAAAGTTTTTAAAAGCTTACAAGGTGTTTAAAAACCTTTTAAAAGCATTTACAAGCTTTTTAAAAGCATTTACAAGGTTTTTAAAAGCGTTTACAATGTGCTTAAAAACCTTTTAAAAACCTTGTAAACACTTTTAAAGTTTTTTAAAAGCGTTTACAATATTTTTAAAATGTATAAATTTCAATATTTTTGGCGGGAAAATTTTTCGATTTTGGCGGGAAAATTTTTTTTTGGCGGGAAAAAATAATTTTTTTTGGGAAAATTTTTTGATTTTGGCGGGAAAAAAAAATTTTGGCGGGAAATTTCTTTGGCGGGAAAATATTTTTGATTTTGATGACTGTACATTCTTGCTGTCACTCAAAAAGGATAATTTGGTCATTTTGTATATAAAGAGGGATAGTTTTAAAAATGGTCAACATGAAGGGGTATTTTTAAAAAGGGGTATGGAAAAAGGGGCATTTTTGAGAATGCCCCTTTAATATTTTCAAATTTTCAAATTCTTCTTTATGGAAAATTAAGCTTTATGTAATAATATATTAAGTAACAAAAATTTATTTGTGATTTTTTAGATTTGGATAAACAATTTGTGGATATAAAGTTTGGTTTCAAAGTTAGTAATCATGATAATTGTAAGTATATTGATCAAATAATGTCGACAAGAGTTAAAAATTTAAGAAAAATATACTTTTATATCTAATAAAAGAAATCAAAAAGGAAAATTAACAATATATTTTTCATTGTACACTAAATTTAACACATCAAATTTTGTATACTTTAATCTATTTTCTATATAAAGTTATTTTTACTATATGTTATAACTAGAATTTATACTCGCACACACGCAGAATTTCAATTTAAAATATTTTTTATCAATAGAAATTATTTAGCTCAAATATAAACATTCAAACTTTTTGAGTATAAATCTATATAAACGCTAAAGTTATTTTACTAATTAAGTAATATACAACATATATATTGTTGAAGATAATGTTTCTTTGTTTTATCTATTTCTGGAAGTTTTAGTTAAAAACCTTTATCAGTAAATATATATGAACGTCATATTTATTTTACTAATCTATATATAACATATATTGTCTAGTATTACAATAATGTTTTCTTGGCAAATCAACAATATATCACATGTTAACAAAAAATAAGTTAAAAATGTCACTGAAAGAGTAAACAATATTGTCCACAATCTTCTCACATTGTATCCCTAAAAGAGTTCATTGCATATTTATATCCCATGAAAACATCTTTTTATAAGTTCTAACGTCAAATATCGATCGTTGGTCTAATGATAGAGATCATATATACATATCACTATCCCACATTAAATGCAAATATACAAAGTTTCATGAACATTTTTAGAGTGATATCGCTACAAAAGGATTTTCCAAGTGCATCACCTGCCATAATCTAATATCTGACCAAATCAACAATGATTAAAGGTGAAACGGTTAAACCCGACAATGAATATATGTTCACTAATCCAAGTTATATATTATTCTAAAACCTCATATGTTAATTTCACTCTTAACAGGATCCTGCATACGTCAAATGTGAAGACACACTATCTTGGTCGCTCTTCCAGAACATTAGTTTTTGAAATTTCTTTTGTAAACTCTTAAACTCCGATTTAGACAACCTTGGAGTTATTTTATAATTAAATGTTTGGTTGACAAAAAAAAAATAAATATATACATATATATAGAAAACAATTAAACATCGTCATTTCACTAAATCTTTAATGGTTAGCTTATATTGTGCTACTAAAACACCTATCAATCACTGTTTCAATTGAATAGAAAGGTTCATATCACTACCAATTTTATCTTATATAGTTACTAAAAATTCCGTAGATATATCCAAAATTTCAGCAACGAAAACTTTGTTACAGTTTTGTTACAAATAAGTTTTATAACTATATTGTCGTCAGTAAAATCACTGTTATAACTATTTGTCACAAATTTGCTACAAATTTTGTCACCGGAAAATATGTAGCCAACTGCTACTAATTGCTACATTTTTCTGTAACTATTAGTTACAAATTACGTCAGAAAAATCAGTAACTTGTAGTTAAAAAAAGTCACAATGACCAGTAGTCCTCGGTGAGCCCTTTATGATTCTCCAAGATCCCTTGAGTGTACCTATCGATGTTTAACCTATCTGATATTCTAAACCTGTTGAGTCCAAGCACCACGAGCACAAATCCCAAACAAACCATGTGGATCACAAAGATGGCTGACCAGAATACATAATGCCAGTGGGGAGACTCACGCACAATGGCTCTGTTTCCATCTCCACTCCTTCGACTCCGCTGAAGACTCTGCAAATCACAACCAAGAAAAGATTGGTTGCTAAGTAAGTAAGTACACTGTGGACGACTCTTAGACCTACAAAAAGCTATTCTTATCAGTACAATGCAAATACATAATCTTGATCAAACTCACACAAAGGCACAAGTCTCATATTCAAAAAAAAAGAATCTGAATTAAGTTAGAAAACCAAAGTAGCCAACCGCTCTTAACATGATTAAGAAACAAATCCAAGATGTGAATTCATCAAGATCCCCACCCCACTTATAAAAGGAAAGACTTTATGAAACAAAATGGTCTATAAAGCAAAACCCACAAAGTGATTTCTCAAATCCTACACAAACAGATTCGTGCCCAGATCGAAATTGAGAAAAATGGAGAACCTGGTCGCCGAAGGAGATGGAGGCGTAACCAGAGGAAGGAGAGACGCTGTTAGTGGAGTCACTCATGATTGGAGTACGGGAATAAAAAAATATTCACAGAGCAGAACCAAATTTCATAGAAGCATCTTTGAAATAGGAGGAGTTTCCGCCGCCGTCGAACTAGTACTGGATCCGCCAAATTGCACTTACACCACCAATCTGTACATGAAACAATCGAAGAAGAAAAAGATTCATCTTGGTTGACAAAAAAAAAATGAGAAGGTGGGAAAGGAGATGAAGAAGAGAAAAGAAAAAAAATAAATGGTTTTTGTTTTTTTTTTTACCCTTCAGTTTCTAAGTGTTTCATTTTTTTAGTAAATTCAGAAAGTAAATACTTTTTTCATTACTTTAGTAATTTTTACTACAATCTGCGATATATTGTGTTGTGTGCACTTGTGCTACAATAATTTGTGTCTCTAAATTTGTAGCAAATTTGTTTCAATTTATGTTTGTTTAGTAACTAATTAGCTTTAGAGAAATTTTTTTTTTTTTCATAATATAGGATGTTTTCAAGTTTCTATACAACTCTTAAATTAGTTTAGTATTTTATATTATGCAGTATTGTTTTTGCTGGTTGAACTTGTTAAAAGTAAAGACTTCTTAATTTGCGTGTTTTAGTTAAAACATCCTATATTTTGAAACGGAGGGAGTATTTGTTATTATTTTTTCCATACCAGAAAGACGTAACTATATGATCACAATTTTGTAGTGCAAATACTTACATAATGGTGCAAATGTTTGTCTTAGAGGATGCATGAAAAATTGTATTACTAATAAACTCAAAACATAGCTACACACTAAGTAGGTGGAGGACGAGGGAGCCGGTGCAACCAACGAGGGAGAACATACTGTGAAAAGATGAGATGGTTAGAATCATCGTACAACCCTGGGAAAAAGTAGCCACAGATGTCCTCCATAAACTCGCTACATCTGTTAAAACTCAAGACGCAACCATCCATACACTTGCTATCGTCTTCGTTTTCCTTGTGAAGACACAACGCTAGTGTCCTCAAGTTAAACAAGATCATACCTTTCTTGTTCCTGCTCCACAAGTAGATTATTTCAGAGTTCAAAGGATGCATCACCACCGGGAAATAATCAATACCTAACAACTCGATCATAGAAAACAAGCTGACTTCCCATAAGAGCTGCCACGCCTCCTCAGGACCATCAGTGTACTTGACCAGCCTCCAAACCCGTAACGTGAGGTTCTCATTTTCACGGTACTCGTTGAAATACACAATCGACCCTTCCGAGGTTGTAAAGGTTCTCCTAAAACGCCGTAACACATCATCTTTTCCACTATCAGGGAAAGATATGATACGACACCCATCATCAACGTTACCTTCATAGAAATCATAGGCCATAAAAGAAGAGTTGATATTTGAAAACCAGTGAAGCATCCTATTCAAAGCAATCGACTTGCGGTGACTAAACCAGCAATGATGAAGAGGACAAGTCACATAACGATTTTCCCACTTTCCTGTATCAGATGAGTAGATCGCAAAACCGACTTTAGTACCACCGTGAGGCATCAACAACACAACCTTGTAACTCACAACGATACCACTCTGCATCTTGGTAACGAATCCAGTGTCCCTGAAACGCTCATGCAGCCGTAATCTCTGAAGATCTCCCAAAGAGAGAAAAGGAGGGAGAGGGAATCGAAACCACACTTGAAAGAAAGGGTTTCCAACGTAATACATAGGAGTTTCATCGGTAGCTTCTGCGTAAAGCAAGACCAATCCATCGGTGCAAGCCAAGACTAGTAGCTTCTTGATTGCTTTCTCGACAAAGAAACTCATGAAAGATCCCGGAGAACGAGCAAGTCCCCATGTTTTGCATCCATGATGACCCACGATTTCAAGTGTCAGTTTGTGAGGTTGCATCTGAATGATTGACCACGAGATTGAAGAAGATGAGTTGCGAGAGATGAAGTGATCTCGGAAGAAGTCTGAATCGATCAAATCTTTCCATTCTTTGCACACTGATCTGAATCTTGCAATGCTTTTCAACGGAAGTCGCACCAAGACAACAAACGCCACTTCAGGAATATCCATTTCTGCAAACAAACAACATATAACTAATAAATTACATAAAACCAAACAAGAAAATGCTTTTTGTATAATAAAAATCGAAACACGTTGAGATTTATGGCTTCATGTGGATAATAATTAACATAATTAAACGAACAAACAACCAAAACTACAAATAAATACATGTAAAAAGATAATACAATATACGATATATATATTTTTCATGCGGGATAGAGAGATTTATATCCAAATATATATATATATATTGAATGCTCGTTTTAGATAGTGACAAGAGTTTGATAGATCTATATCCAAATTTTGAATTCTCGCTACAATGGTAACGAAAAAAAAAGAAAAATTTGGAGTCTTACCTGATTTCGTTGGGAAAGAGAGAAGACAAAAAGTACAAAAGAGGCTGTTATACTGGGCGGCAACAGAAAACAAAATAGATTATGTTATCGATATTGTGGGGTTGAAAGAAAATTAGGTTACAATTATAAATTATTTATAGAATCGTAACTCGAAAATCATTAGGTTTATTAGGTTTATTGTAATTAACTGGAAATTAATTTTATGAAGATATATTTCTATATGAAATAGAATATAAATATTTCAAAGAAAGAAATATATATTTTTGGATATATATGTTTTGTTTGACTACAAAGATATAGTATTAAAAGCTTTTAAAAAATTGTTTGACTATTAAAATTTAACTTTTCATGAGTAAGCTTTTTTATTTTTAATAAACAAATTTATTTTGTTCTTAAAGTCAATGGCTTTTCATATAACTAGGATGTCAGCCCGTGCGTTACCGTACGGGAAAGTGAAAACTTGAAATTATTAACATTATTAATTTCACATTTCGAGTGAAAAAGATATGGTAATATTTTATTTAACACTGTATAATATAAAATTTATAAATAATGACTAAGATGAATTAACCAAATTAGTTAAATAAAATATTTGTTATATATATAAAAATGAAAAATCGATTCAGTGACAATAAGAGAATAATGTTAAAGATATATAAATCTAGGTTTACTGAATCATACTCAGATAATCAATTTTGAAAGATATTCACATAGAATAAAATTTAAATCATTATTCTACCGAAATTTATAAAAAAATAATAAGAGAATCATGGAGAAAGAGCTCATAGCTAAATTAATTACCTAAAAAGATAAATCTATGAAAAATTAGAAATCACAATTAATTACCTAAATTAATACTTGAAAGAGATGATCAATACAGTTAGATGGAAAACGACGTCAAACAAAAGTTAGATGAATGAATCAATAAATAAAATAATCCAATTTTTTTAACAGAGATGAGTGAATTAACGTTGATTAATAAATTGAATGAAAATAATACTCAGAATTTTTAAATTTGGAGGTATTAAATAATAGTCAAATAACAAAAACTCTTTTCAAGGTCCATAAAAAAAATATATATATATATATATATATATATATATATATAAACAAAGAGGTGTGAAACAAAAATGTGTGAAAACTAACAAATGTGAACATTGAAAGCTGGGAGTACGACGAAGAAACACAATTGTTGGATCAAAATATTGCAACTATTAAGATAATTAACAAATCTAAACAGTTAGATGAGATATTAAAAATAATCTCCTCTGTTATATTTAAATTAACCCCTAAAAGTGAGTTTGCTATAATTTATAAACATATAAATATATGATTTTATTTATTAACTTGTAAGTTTAAAAAATACTCAGAAAACAATAAATTCGAAACTTGTTTTGTATTCCATAAAAGATATGATAAACAAAGAGGTGTAAAATATAAAGGTTTAAAACATAGAGGGCTGAAAAAAAATGTGAAAAAATTAATAGGTGCGATTTTTGAAGATGGGGGTACGACGAAAAAATGCAAAAATAGGAAAATAAAGATATGTGAAACAAAAAGGTGTAAAACAAAAAGATGCAAAACTAACAAGTGGAAACATTGAAATCAAGGGGTACGACGAAGAAACACAACTGTTGGATCAAAATACTGTAACTTTATATAAACAAAGAGGTGTAAAACAAAAAGGTGTGAAAACTAACGGAAGCCTACATGGAAAGTTGGGGGTGCGACGAAGAAACACAATTGTTGGACCAAAACTTTGCAACTTTTGAGATCATTAACAAAGGGTGAGATCATTAATAATACTTAAATAATAAAAACTCTTTTCAAAATCATAAAAATCTGTATATATATATATATAAATAAAAAAGTGTGAAAACAAAGAGGTGTGAAACAAAGGTGTGAAAACTAACAAGTGCAACCATTGAAAGATAGGGGTACGACGAAGAAACACAATTGTTGGATCCAAACATTGCAACTTTATATAAACAAAGAGGTGTAAACAAAAGGGTGTGAAAACTAACAAGTGCCAACATAGAAAACTGGAGGTGCAACGAAGAAACACAATTGTTGGACCAAAACTTTGCAACTTTTGAGATCATTAACAAAGGGTGAGATTATTAATCATACTCAAAGAACAAAAACTCTTTTCAAAGTCCATAAAAATATGTATATATATAAAAACAAAGAGTGTGAAAACAAAGAGGTGTGAAACAAAAAGGTGCGAAAACTAACAAGTGCAACCATTGAAAGTTAGGGGTATAACGAAGAAACACAATTGTTAGATCAAAACATTGCAACTTTATACAAACAAAGAGGTGTAAAACAAAAGGGTATGAAAACTAACGGGTGCCAACATGGAAAGTTGGGGGTGCAACGAAGAAACACAATTATTGGACCAAAACTTTGCAACTTTGAGAACATTAACAAAGGGTGAGATCATTAATAATACTCAAAGAACAAAAACTCTTTTCAAAATCCATAAAAATCTGTATAAATATAAAAACAAAGAGTGTGAAAACAAAGAGGTGTGAAACAAAAAGGTGTGAAAACTAACAAGTGCAACCATTGAAAGCTAGGGGTACGACGAAGAAACACAATTGGTGGATCAAAACATTGCAACTTTATATAAATAAACAGGTGTAAACCAAAAGGGTGTGAAAACTAACGGGTGCCAACATGGAAAGTTGGGGGTGCAACGAAGAAACAAAATTGTTGGACTGAAACATTGCAACTTTTGAGATCATGAACAAAGGGTTTAATAGGTGCAATTTTTAAAAGATGGGGGTACGACGAAGAAACACGATTATTGAAAAGAAAAACTTGCAACTATTGGGATCATTAATAATTTTAAGATAATAAAAACAATCTTATCCGTTAGATTAAAGGTGACCCCCAAAAGTGGGTTTGCTATTATATATAGATGTACGACGTAGAAACACGATTATTGGAAAAAAAAACTTGCAACTATTGGGATCATTAATAATTTTAAATCGTTAGATGAGATAATAAAAACAATCTTATCCGTTAGATTAAAGTTGACCCCCAAAAGTGGGTTTGTTATTATATATAGATTTTGTCAAAGAATAATGTTAATTCTATAAATGTTATTAATAAATTATCATAATTATGCACTATAAACATGTCTACTTTTATAAATATCTAAATCACATATCATAGATATAATATTTTAATATCAACTCTTCAATATAAAAAAGAGAAGATCTAAAACCATACAGGATTAATTTGTTTTGGTAAATTATATTTACAATTTACTTTAGTGGTGTGCAAGTATTTGTCTCAAAGGCTGGATAATGATAATTGAATATATATTACTAATACAAGATTATGATTGGTACTTGGTAACACCACAGAACACTAAAATCATTCCTTTGAAATTTGATTAAAGCTCAAAAACAGAATATACAAATCAAGAAGGCTTCGGACGGGGGAGACGGTGCAGCCAACGAGGAAGAACAAACTGTGAAGCAAGGAGATGGTTAGAACCACCTTGAAACGATGGGGGAAAGTAATTAGAAACGTTCTCCATATACTCGCTACACCAGTCTTGTGAAGACTAAACACTTTAATCCTCAAGTTAAACAACACCATGCATACCTTTCTTGTTTCTGCTCCACAAGTATATGATCTCACAGTTTAAAGGATGCATATATCACCACCGGGAAATAACCGATACCTAGCTCGGTCAAAGACACCAACTTGACTTCCCAAATATTCGAAATATATGGTGTACGACACGCATCTTTATGACGTCCATAGAAATTGTAAGCTACAAAAGAACCGGTGATACTAGTAAAATAAATATGTATAGCCACAAATATTTTAGTGGCTGTGGTAAAAAATTCGTGGCTATATGATAAAATAGTCACGATTGGTCACCAAAAAAATTCGTTGGTATAGCGTCGTAGCTAATTTATTTCGTGACTTTTTCGTAGATACCTAGTCACGATTTTATCACGCGTATTTCGTAGCTGATTTACCACGATTTAGTCACATAAAATATTCGTGACTTTGTTATATAATTTTAATAAAAAAAAGACAAAAAAAACCATAACTATTTATTAAAATCTAGAAAATAATTTATTTATAAAACAAAATAATTTATTTACAAAATTGATTTTCACAAAAAAATAATTAAATAAAAAAGGTTTCAACAGCTACGCTTCTTCCCTCAAGTCTCTCCGGTGGTTTTGTGGCGTCGGATCTGGTGGTGACTGGAGGCGTAGGAGTTCGTTGGGCAACGGATCTAGAACGTGAAGCTTTCTTGTTCTTCTTTTCTAAGATGGTGGTGGCTGGAGGGTGAGGATTTCGTTGGGAAACAAAACTAGGATCTGAAACTTTCTTGTTCTTCTTCTAAAATGGTGGTGGCTAGATGGTGATGGTTTCACCATTGTCGTTAAAGAAATTGCAGTAAGCGGAACATGGATTGGACTCCGTCACGACGCTGCTGAACGTCTCACTATGTGGTGGTGGTGAACGGTGGCTCAAAAAAGCAGTGGTGGAGGTTCGAACAGCGAGATCTGGGAAAAAAAATGAAACAAAGAAAGGATTAGACACAGAGAGAAAAAGAAAAAGAAAAAAAGAAGAAGAAGAAGAAAAAAAATAAACCAACGTAATAGAAGAAGAAAGAAGAAGAGAGAATAACTTGCATTTACTCAGGAAACAAAAACAAAAAAAGGTTTTGTGTCCGTTAGATTCAATGTTATTAACGGTGGATGATCAACTATGTAGTGATCCTCATTTTTATGGAACAACCAATGAGAAGCTATTATCTTTTTTGCAACCTTTATATATTTTTATAATCTAATTTTACTTTTCTTTGTTCAATATATTTATTAATAATTTATGTTTACAGT
>NC_025699.1:16290783-16291202 GCF_000633955.1 Camelina sativa | reverse complement strand
ACTAGTAAAATAAATATGTATAGCCACAAATATTTTAGTGGCTGTGGTAAAAAATTCGTGGCTATATGATAAAATAGTCACGATTGGTCACCAAAAAAATTCGTTGGTATAGCGTCGTAGCTAATTTATTTCGTGACTTTTTCGTAGATACCTAGTCACGATTTTATCACGCGTATTTCGTAGCTGATTTACCACGATTTAGTCACATAAAATATTCGTGACTTTGTTATATAATTTTAATAAAAAAAAGACAAAAAAAACCATAACTATTTATTAAAATCTAGAAAATAATTTATTTATAAAACAAAATAATTTATTTACAAAATTGATTTTCACAAAAAAATAATTAAATAAAAAAGGTTTCAACAGCTACGCTTCTTCCCTCAAGTCTCTCCGGTGGTTTTGTGGCGTCGGATCTG
>NC_025699.1:16278205-16290723 GCF_000633955.1 Camelina sativa | reverse complement strand
AAAAAATATTTTTATGTAAAGTATTTATGTGAATATAGTGACTCAAAATTTTAGTTTCAGAATATACTTTGGTAATTAGATTTTTGTTTAAATTTAGGATTTTAGAGTTGTCTTTCAAATTTGAATTTTTTTTATAAATTATTTTTTATTCGATAATCACTTAATCTTGGTGACTTTTCGTAGCTAATAAAGCTATGATTAAGTCATATGATAATTTTGTGACTTTATATGGCTACGATTAAGTCACGTGATGATTTGGTGATTTGGTATAGCCACGATTTAGTCACAAACTTGGTTGGTGACTGTATTTAGTCACGAAATTGTCACATAAAATATTTGTGACTAAATTACAAAATTAGCCACGAAATTTCGTGACTCCATAGTAGCTACCTCATGAGGTTGGAAAGCCAATGAAGAATCCCATTCAAACCAATGGACTTGTGATGACCAAACCAGAAGGTAGAATGAAGACAAGTCACCCCATTTTTAACTTCCCACATCCCTGTATCAGATGAGTAAATCGCAAAATCGACGTTAGCATCATCCTGAGCGATCAACCACACAACCTTGTAACTCACGACAGTACCACCTTGCATCTTTGTATCAATCCACTGTCGCTGAAACGTACGTTGTTCCGTAACCCCTCAACATATTGCGGAGTGTAGTTATGTTCACAAAGAGGTATTCGAAACCATGCTTGAAACAAATGATTACCAACGTAATACATAGGAGTTCCATCGCTAGCTTGTACGTAAAGGAAAACCAATCCATCGGTACAAGCTAAGACTAGTAGTTTCCTGATTGTGGTTTCGGCAAAAAAAACTCACTAGTGATCCAGGAGAAAAAGCAAGTTCTCATATTTTGCATGCATGATGACCAACGATTTCAAGTGTCAGTTTGTGAGGTCTGGTTTGGATGATTGACCATGAGACTGAGGAAGAGTTGCGTGAGATGAATAGGTCTCGGAACAAGTCCGAATCGATCAAAAGTTTCCATTCTTTCCGCACTGAACTGCATCTTGCTATGCTCTTTAATGAAAGTCGCACCAACACTTCATATTTCACTTCTGGAATATTCATTTCTGCATGCAAACAAATAACAACAAAAAAACACATAACCAATGAAATGAAAATTTTGTAATATTAAAATTACAAATTAGTTTTGCTTTTCTGGAAAACCAAACAAAAAAACAGTTTTTCTTTTTTTTTAACAAGTTTTTATATAATAATCGAAGCACATTAAAAAAAAAATAGGATTGATCACGAATTCTGTTGTGAAAGTAGAGAAACTAAAGGTTGTATTCTCTTGTGTTATTGATTCAATCGAATAAGAGTACATATATATAGTAGTACATAAAGTCCTAAACATATTAGGAATCCTAAACCGACTATGAATAAGAGAAGGTGGCCGATGGGCCTTGTGGACTTGGACATGTGTGTGAGCCGGTTATTAAAGATCCATCCTTAATGATTTACAACACTTCTCCTAGGATGACAAAACCGTGCAAATGCTAAGAGATCACCATAATACGGTTGGGGATGCTGCCTCATTAAAACCTTACCAGGAAAACCTAGTGGGACAAAACCATGGTGAAGGAAAAAAGAGTACAACACGTATTACTCCCCCTGTTCTAAGCATCACTAAAAGTCCTTGAGTCTCTGCATCCCAATCTGGTGCGTGAGCTTCTTGAATGTTGATGTCGGTAATGACTTGGTGAAGAGATCGCTGAGTTGTCGCAAGATTGAACTTGTACCACTTGAACTTCTCCGGGCTTTTGTAGTTCATGTGTGAAGAAGAATTTAGGCAAAATGTGCTTCGTCCGATCTCCCTTGATGTAACCTTCCTTGAGCTGTCCGATCCAGGCGGTGTTGTCTTCATATATGATGGTTGGTTCCTTGTCATCGGCCATGCCACAATCTGACATGATGTGTTGAGTCATCGATCTCAACCAAATGACTCACGGCTGGCTTCATGCATTGCAAAAATCTTTGCATGATTAGATGAAGTGGCTGCAATAGTCTGCTTCATTGAACGCCATGAAATTGTTGTACCACCGTTTGTAAACACATAACCGGTTTGAGACCTAGCATTATGTGGATCCGATAAATAACCTGCATCAGCAAAACCAACTAAACCTTCTTTGTTATAGTTAGTATAAAATAAACCCAAATCCAACGTTCCTTGTAGGTATCGCAATATATGTTTGATACCGTTCCAGTGCCTTTGGGTCGGAAAAGAACTAAATCTTGCTAGGAGGTTCATGGCAAAACAAATGTCTGGTCTAGTGTGGCTAGCCAAAAACAGTAAAGCTCCTATAGCACTGAGGTATGGCACTTCCGGACCGAGAATCTCTTCATCGTCCTTCTTTGGACCGAATGGATCACTAACCAAATTTAGGCTTCCCACAACCATTGGGCTAGGCAATGGGTGAGCCTGGTCCATATTAAATCTCTTGAGTACCTTTTCAGTATATGCTATTTGATGCACAAGGATTCCATCATTTATGTACTCAAGCTGCAATCCCAAACAAAACTTAGTTTTACCTAGGTCTTTCATTACAAACTCTTTCTTGAGATATTCAACTGTTTGGGCAATTTCTCCAGAGGTTCCTAGGATATTCAAATCATCCACATATACTGCTATGATTACAAACCCTTTGTTTGCAAACTTCTTTATAAAAATGCATGGACTGATGGGATCATTCTTATAGCCTTCTTTGGCTAGGTACTCACTCAATCTATTGTACCACATACGCCCACTTTGTTTCAGTCCATAAAGGGATTTGTTTAGCCTTATGCAGTATTGTTCTCAAGAACCATTCTTATCTTTAAGATCAATACCCTCTGGTAATCTCATATATATTTTCATTATCCAGTAGACCATATAAATATGTGGTCACTACATCGATTAGCCGCAAGTCAAGTTTTTCTCTTATAGCCAGACTTATCAAAAATCTAAAAGTCGTTGCATCCATCACAGGAGAGTATGTCTCCTCATAATCTATTCCTGGTCTTTGTGAGAATCCTTGTGCTACAAGCCGTGTCTTGTATCTCACGATTTTTTATTCTCATTTCTTTTCCTCACAAAAACCCATTTGTGTCCCGCTGTCTTTATATCGAATGGTGTCCTTAAGATCGGACCAAACACATTCTTTTTCTTTAATGAATTCAACTCCACGTCAATGGCTTCTTTCCATTTTAACCAATCTTTTCCTTGAGTGCACTCTAATATGGATGTGGGTTCATGATCCTCATTTAATTCAAGTGCTACCTTGTATGCAAATATTTCATCAATGTCGACATCTTTTCGGTTCCATTGAATTCCATACATGATATAATTTATTGAGATCTCATTATTATCAATACCTTCAGGACCTTGAGGTTCAGCTTCCCAAACCTCATTGATCGGTTCCTTAGGGTCTGCCGCGGCCATGTCTATGGTCTCCTTAACCTCGGTTTGAATTGCACCTTTCTTTGATTTCTGAGGATTCTTATCTTTGGAACCTATTGGTCTACCATGTTTCAAACGTGCCTTAGACTCTGTAGCAACTTGATTGTGTCCCTTTTGAACATCAATACGTACTGGTGCATTACAAGCTAGTATGTACGATTTTGTAACTTTCTTTGGGTCAGCAAAGGAATCTGGCAACTGATTAGCTAGCTTTTGTAAATGTATAATCTTTTGGACCTCTGCTTCACATGCTACAGTTCGAGGATCTTTCCAATTCAAGGATGTTTGATTCCATGATATTTCTTTGACCAGCTTGTTTATCTCTCCACCCAATGTAGGGAATTCAGATTCAGCAAACTGACAATCCGNGGATGTGGGTTCATGATCCTCATTTAATTCAAGTGCTACCTTGTATGCAAATATTTCATCAATGTCGACATCTTTTCGGTTCCATTGAATTCCATACATGATATAATTTATTGAGATCTCATTATTATCAATACCTTCAGGACCTTGAGGTTCAGCTTCCCAAACCTCATTGATCGGTTCCTTAGGGTCTGCCGCGGCCATGTCTATGGTCTCCTTAACCTCGGTTTGAATTGCACCTTTCTTTGATTTCTGAGGATTCTTATCTTTGGAACCTATTGGTCTACCATGTTTCAAACGTGCCTTAGACTCTGTAGCAACTTGATTGTGTCCCTTTTGAACATCAATACGTACTGGTGCATTACAAGCTAGTATGTACGATTTTGTAACTTTCTTTGGGTCAGCAAAGGAATCTGGCAACTGATTAGCTAGCTTTTGTAAATGTATAATCTTTTGGACCTCTGCTTCACATGCTACAGTTCGAGGATCTTTCCAATTCAAGGATGTTTGATTCCATGATATTTCTTTGACCAGCTTGTTTATCTCTCCACCCAATGTAGGGAATTCAGATTCAGCAAACTGACAATCCGCGTATCTAGCCTTAAATAAATCACTCGTGGTTGGCTCTAGATACTTAATAATGGTGGAAGAATCATATCCAACATATATTCCCATCTTCCTTTGAGGTCCGATCTTTGTTCTCTGTGGTGGTGCAATCGGTACATAAACGGCACACCCGANCTGCCGCGGCCATGTCTATGGTCTCCTTAACCTCGGTTTGAATTGCACCTTTCTTTGATTTCTGAGGATTCTTATCTTTGGAACCTATTGGTCTACCATGTTTCAAACGTGCCTTAGACTCTGTAGCAACTTGATTGTGTCCCTTTTGAACATCAATACGTACTGGTGCATTACAAGCTAGTATGTACGATTTTGTAACTTTCTTTGGGTCAGCAAAGGAATCTGGCAACTGATTAGCTAGCTTTTGTAAATGTATAATCTTTTGGACCTCTGCTTCACATGCTACAGTTCGAGGATCTTTCCAATTCAAGGATGTTTGATTCCATGATATTTCTTTGACCAGCTTGTTTATCTCTCCACCCAATGTAGGGAATTCAGATTCAGCAAACTGACAATCCGCGTATCTAGCCTTAAATAAATCACTCGTGGTTGGCTCTAGATACTTAATAATGGTGGAAGAATCATATCCAACATATATTCCCATCTTCCTTTGAGGTCCGATCTTTGTTCTCTGTGGTGGTGCAATCGGTACATAAACGGCACACCCGAATGTCTTTAGATGGGATATGTCTGGCTCATGACCCGTGATGCGGACATCGATCCTACCATCCAAACCGTTGAACCAGTTCCTGTACTACATCCTGTACCAGAAGTACGAGAAGGCCCTATGACACGTTCAAAGGCTAAACAGCTAAAGAAGAGGTATAACCTAGCCGTTCAAGACNGTCAGCAAAGGAATCTGGCAACTGATTAGCTAGCTTTTGTAAATGTATAATCTTTTGGACCTCTGCTTCACATGCTACAGTTCGAGGATCTTTCCAATTCAAGGATGTTTGATTCCATGATATTTCTTTGACCAGCTTGTTTATCTCTCCACCCAATGTAGGGAATTCAGATTCAGCAAACTGACAATCCGCGTATCTAGCCTTAAATAAATCACTCGTGGTTGGCTCTAGATACTTAATAATGGTGGAAGAATCATATCCAACATATATTCCCATCTTCCTTTGAGGTCCGATCTTTGTTCTCTGTGGTGGTGCAATCGGTACATAAACGGCACACCCGAATGTCTTTAGATGGGATATGTCTGGCTCATGACCCGTGATGCGGACATCGATCCTACCATCCAAACCGTTGAACCAGTTCCTGTACTACATCCTGTACCAGAAGTACGAGAAGGCCCTATGACACGTTCAAAGGCTAAACAGCTAAAGAAGAGGTATAACCTAGCCGTTCAAGACATTGTAAGCTCCCTAGAGCTGAAGGACGTCAACTGGTCTGTACCACCATCATGCCACCATAACGGATATGATCACATTGCCGAGGAAGAGCTTGCTGAAGCCTTCACCCAAATGAGCCTTGATCAAACCAGTTCCCCAGGTATGAAGCCTCTTTTGGCTGGTCAAGGAACCTCAATAATTCAAGAGAAGACATTGGAGCTGCCAGAGACGTGTGATACAAGCTACACATCTGAAAGCGATCAAGGTAGTGAAGATCAAGACCAAGACAAAAAGGACATGGACGAGCATCAAGAGACTGATCAAGATACTCTAGAGGAACCCCAGGAGGACTCCTACTCCAATAAACAAGCCAACAATCAAGTACAAGACAAGAATCCTGAAGTAGCACATCGAGTAGTACAAGAAGTGATTCAGAGAATATCAATTGGGCCTAGATCGCATCCAGGTAAGTCTTATTCAATATTTTCGATCCTTGCAGGTCCCACCAACCCCAACAACGGCTAGAAGACTTCCTCATCAAGAGATGTCAAGTCTACTTTAGCATTTTCTTTTATTAGCTTATTTACTTTCCAAAAATAATGGTTTTGTGTTTGATTTATTTGCTTTCCTTTGTTGCATTATTCTGCATTTATTTTTGGCCTTAAGGCTAGCTGAAGGACTCTTATAAAGTCCCCCTGCAGCAATTGTACGATTTTCACCTTTGATTATCAATAAAATACTGAATTTTCTTACTTTTCTCTTTAAGTGTTCTTGAGAGAATAAGTTTGTTCTTTGTCTTGTGTGTGAGATTCCACAAGGCTGAGTTCGTGTACTGTATCAGAGACCAATCGCATCCCTGTGGTGTACTTCAATCCGCCAGCACTTCCCCCTTTACTGATCCCACACGAGAAAAGCGACCGCCATCGTGTCAGATCTCCATCATCGACCATCTTTCCTTCACAAGAGAGAAGCAATCGCCAGCTTGTGAAGCCATCATCTCTATCCCGGTATAAGACTCACCACCGAGTCTTGTATCAACCCGTTAGTAATTGGTATGGCGAATATTTATGCTCACTAGATGGTCTGATGCGTATAAGCTCTACTGCATGTAATACTGCGTGTCCCCAAGCCGACACATGAAGCTTCGACCTCATTAGTAATGGTCGAGCAATCAATTGAATACGTTTAATGAAGGATTCAGCTAATCCATTCTGTGTATGTACATGTGCCGCAGGATGTTCCACACTTACCCCCATGAAAATACAATAATCATTAAACGCTTGGGATGTGAATTCACCAGCATTATCTAGACGTATAATCTTATGTGGAAAGTCTGGAAAGTGTGCTCTCAGTCTTATGATCTGGGCTAACAATCTAGCAAATGCTAGGTTTCTTGTGGATAATAGACAAACATGCGACAATCTGGTCGATGCATCAATAAGAACCATAAAATATCTAAACGTCCCACAAGGTGGGTGTATTGGTCCACATATATCTCCTTGTATCCTTTCGAGAAAATTTAAAGTCTCTTTAGTGACTTTTACTGGTGATGGCCTTATAATGAGTTTCCCTTGTGCACATGCTACACACGTGAGATTCTTAGGGATAACTTGTCTCTCTTTAGGAGTGTGCCCATTTGAATTTAATATCAGCTTACGCATCATGTTAGAACCGGGATGGCCAAGCCGGTCATGCCATAAAGTGAATTGTTCATTGAACATCTTGTTCATTGCCATATTAGCCTCTATCATATTGATTTTATCATGGTAAAGACCATTAGATAATGCGGGTATAGTCTCTAGGACTTTCGTCTGGCCTTGGGTGATTCAGTAATATGTAGGAACTCTTGGCTCCCTTCACCCTTAGTTTCAACATGGAAACCATTCAAACAAATATCTTTGAAACTCAATAAGCTCCTCTTTGAGCTGAGTGAATATAAAGCATCACTTATTTCAAGATGTGTGCCATTAGGTAAAAGAATATGGGCCTGGCCGTAGCCTTCAATTAGACTTGTTATACCCGCTATTGTGCTAATATTGACATTTTTTCAAAATGAGATTTACAAAATATCTCTTGCCCTTCAAATTGTGTGGCTTGATCCACTATCCACCACAAGTATATTCTTGTCCTCAGTCATTTCTTAATATGGACAAGAATTTTGTTTTAGACATAAAAGAATAAAACAAACAAATATTGAAGGAAATAAAATAATTGAATTTAAACCAAAATCATAATTCAATAAAATTCAAAGCATAAAATATTAAAATTAAATCAAGACAATATTTAAATTTAATTATCCTCTTTTAGACAAT
Source organism: Camelina sativa (assembly GCF_000633955.1). Lineage (NCBI taxonomy): Eukaryota > Viridiplantae > Streptophyta > Magnoliopsida > Brassicales > Brassicaceae > Camelina > Camelina sativa. The sequence continues at coordinate 16,282,634 of NC_025699.1, read as the reverse complement.
CTGAAGTCTCGTAATCCCATTGATCATCTTTCTCATGGTCAAATCTCCTTCACCATCGAGATGAACCAGGTTAGCTTCTGGATTCTTTTTCAAACTCTCTTGATAGAGATCAGCAAGGTGCTTAGGTGTTCTGCATGTCTTTACCCAATGATTTTCCATACCACATTGATGGCAAATGGATTTGGTCTTATGTTGCGGTTCGAAAATTCTGCGGCCTCTTCCTCGACCACGACCGAAGTCTGACCATATTAACCTTGTGGGCTTCTGGTAATGGGTCAAAACAAGGAGGTCTCATTGCACTGTTCATCAACAATAGCTCATTGTTTTGCTCAGCAAGTAGCAAACAAGAGATTAGACTTGCATATGTCTTATAAACCTTTTCATGATACTGTTGCTGAAGCAGTATGTTATTGGTGTGAAAGGTTGAGAATGTTTTCTCTAGCAAGTCTTCCTTAGTAACCTCCTTACCACATAGTTTCAAGATTGAGACTATCTTAAATAGCTCTGAATTATACTCATCCACGGGTTTAAAATCCTGGATCCTTAGATTTTTCCAATCGAATTGAGCCTTTGGAAGGAGGACCGTCTTTTGGTGACCATATCTGTTTTTCAACTCTGTCCAAAGGTCAAGAGGATTCTCAATGGTAAGGTACTGGTTCTTGAGACTCTCAGAAAGATGATGGCGTATGTGCAAAATCGCCTTATATCTATTTTTCTCAGTGCAATCATTATCATCCTTAATGCACTCACATAGGTCCTTTGATTTCAGGGTAATCTTAGTATCCAATGTCCATTGTAAATAGTTGTCTCCAGAGATATTAAGTGCAGCATATTGGAGATTGTTGATCTTTGACATCTATAAAATACAGAAACATGCACCCGATTATTTCATGCGGTATTTATGACCGAACCTTGCAATCGTTTTTAGGCCATGCGGTATTTAAGACCGAACCATGCCAATTCGTTTTAGTAAATAATTTCTTGCTTTTATTACATAGTTAATATATGCATGAAACAATCATACACAAAATTATAATCTAGTATGAACAAGGAAATATGAAAAATTTTAGGTTTTAAAGTTTTCCTTTTCTCTAGTTAGGATTTCCTTTTCTTTAGGATAGGTTTTAGGGAAATAATTTTCTCTAGGGTTCTGAGTTTTAGGATTTTAATTTTAGGATTTCATGCAAGACATAGAACAATTCTGATTTTAAGTTTTCAATTTTAGTATTCCATGCAAGACATATCATAATCAATCAATAACAACTAATCTATCCTAAGCAATTCTTAAACCTCATACAATCGGATTTTAAAGTTTAGACTTTAGGGTTTTGATTTGTTGATTGTGTAATTGTAGATTTTAGGATTCTAATATAATTAGGATCAGGTTCGATATATATATATATANNATATATATATATATATATATATATATATATATATGTCTGATGGGTTCGATTTATTTACCTTAACACCGTTTGGGGTTGAATGAAATTGATCCAGGAGCTAAAGGCCTTGGATATACCTTGAGCTTGATCACGAACCTCGGACGAACACGAACTGATCACGAACACGAGCTGACCACGAACACGGATTGATCACGAACAATGAACTGGTCCGGTTGAGAGCTTGAACGAACAAGAACTTGACTTACGGCGGTTTAGGGTTAGGGAATTTTCTCAGTGGAGTTTAGAGCAAACTCTTGCAGATAACGTGTTGTGAAAGTAGAGGAACTAAAGGTTGTATTCTCTTGTGTTATTGATTCAATCGAATAAGAGCACATATATATAGTAGTACATAAATTCCTAAACATATTAGGTGAAATGACCAACGTTTTTTTTTTAAGGGGGCATTCTCAAAAATGCCCATTTTTCTATACCCCTTTTTAAAATTACCCCTTCATGTTGACCATTTTTAAAACTACCCCTCTTTATATACAAAATGACCAAATTACCCTTTTTGAGTGACAGCAAGAATGTACAGTCATCAAAATCGAAAATATTTTCCCGTCAAAAATTTTTTTTTCCCGCCACAATCGAAAATTTTTCCCAAAAAATTTATTTTTTCCGGCCAAAAAAAAAATTTTCCCGCCAAAATCGAAAATTTTTCCCGCCAAAAATATTGAAATTTATACCTTTTAAAAACATTGTAAACACATTTAAAAAACTTTTAAAAGTGTTTCCAAGGTTTTTAAAAGGTTTTTAAGCACATTGTAAACGCTTTTAAAAACCTTGTAAATGCTTTTAAAAAGCTTGTAAATGCTTTTAAAAGGTTTTTAAACACCTTGTAAACGCTTTTAAAAACTTTTTAAAAGCATTTACAAGGTGTTTAAAAACCTTTTAAAACCCTTTTAAAAATCTTGTAAAAACTTTTACAAGGTTTTTAAAAACATTGTAAAAGCGTTTACAAGGTGTTTAAAAACCTTTTAAAAATCTTTTTAAAAACCATTTGAAAACCTTTTAAAAACCTTTTAAAAACCTTTTAAAACCTTTTAAAAACCTTTTAAAAATCTTGTAAAAGCGTTTACAAGTTGTTTAAAAAACCTTTTAAAACTCTTTAAAAAATCTTGTAAAAGCCTTTACAAGGTGTTTATAAGGCTTTTATAAGGTTTCTACCTTATAAAAGCCTGATAAACACCTTGTAAATTTTTTTTGGCGGAAAAAATTTTTTGTTGAAATTTTTTATCAAAAAATTTTTGGCGGGAAAATTTTTTCAAAAAATTTTTGGCGGGAAAATATGTCGGAAATTTTTTGGCGGGAAAATTTTGTTTTTCTTTTTATTGAATAAAATAATTTTTATCTAAGGGTAAAATGGTCATTAAAAATTAAAAGAGGGCAAAAATAAAAATTGCCAAAAAAAGGTATTTTTGAAAAGGGGTATATCAAAAGGGGCATTTTTAACAAATTCTCTTTTTTTAAATAATAAATAATAAATAATAATATAATATAATAAATGAAACGACCCGTCCCGTTTTTTTAATAATAAATAATAAATATATAACTATAATATAATAATAAGCTACAACTAGTGGTCTCATACCCACTAGCCACCTAATCACAATCACAATCATCAGCGGAAAACATTACCAATATCCAATAAATATAAATAGCCAATATTAATTCCAAATCATAAACTAATGATCCAAACAACATAAAACAAAGAACCAGCAATCCTAAATAACATTCTAGGACTCCACTCTAGCAACCTAACAGAAGCCAGACAACCAAGTGAACCACAAGAACATCCTCCTCTTCATCGCCCTGATTCCACGGTCACATTTTGCCTTTACCTGCACCACAAACACATATTGCAATGCATGAGTATTTAATAAACACTCAGTAAGACAATCCTCCCATTTACTGGGCTATACACACAAGCAATATAAACATCTCTGACCATCAACCAACAATCATCAATCAACAATCAACAATCAACAAGCCAAACAACACATAAACAAGCAGATTAGAGAAATCTCCAGCTTAAATAAGCCATGGTCTTGCACTTACCTTAACAAGTGATTCACAAAACTAAATACAACCAAATGAGAGGCTTTCCAATATCCAAGAACAACCAAACTTGTTCCTACAACCAATCACAACAACAAACAAATATTGAAAACAAACTACCAGAAAAACAGAAAAGAACAACCTCACAAGTGAAACCACGAAATCAAAACTAACTGTTAACTTTCTCATCCCTCTGGCGAAAAGCAAGGTATATACGTCCAGAAGCATCCCACAAAAATTTCAGCACGATCAATTTATGGATGAAACCGGAATCGTCCCCGTAACACCTGCTGGTCTCAATCCGCGAATGAGAAGAAACGCCCCACAAAACTGTCAATATCTCCTAGAATATTATCCCAAATTCACTTCTGTAAAAATGCGAGTTTACGAAAATCTCTTAGCTACAACTATACTAAAAATCAGTACCTTTCAAAAGGATTTGACCAGTCGAATCCTCCTTCTCCCAAACCCTGACAGTTCTGTTCTCTCTTAACACTAAGGAAAAAGCTTGATCTTCTTCTCTTTCTCCTTTGCACCAAATAACTAACACTTAACTGTCTTTCTCTCCCTCTCTCAGATGAAAATGTCGACCAANTTTTTTTTTCCCGCCACAATCGAAAATTTTTCCCAAAAAATTTATTTTTTCCGGCCAAAAAAAAAATTTTCCCGCCAAAATCGAAAATTTTTCCCGCCAAAAATATTGAAATTTATACCTTTTAAAAACATTGTAAACACATTTAAAAAACTTTTAAAAGTGTTTCCAAGGTTTTTAAAAGGTTTTTAAGCACATTGTAAACGCTTTTAAAAACCTTGTAAATGCTTTTAAAAAGCTTGTAAATGCTTTTAAAAGGTTTTTAAACACCTTGTAAACGCTTTTAAAAACTTTTTAAAAGCATTTACAAGGTGTTTAAAAACCTTTTAAAACC
>NC_025699.1:16266821-16278108 GCF_000633955.1 Camelina sativa | reverse complement strand
GCGAGCAAACAATTCTGAACACGTCTGAGTCCTATCCCTATCCAGGTTTCCTTCCTGTGGTTCGCGTAAAACATCTCAATGTCCTACCAACCACATATTCCCTCACTGGAATACCTCATGACCACACAAGGATCATAAACATGCCACAAGGGCCAGACAAATGTCCTAAACAGGACCGTCACAAAGACCAAACAAATGTCCTAAAGAGGACCGTCACAAAGACAAAGCAAATGTCCTAAAGAGGACCGTCACAAAGACCAAGCAAATGTCCTAAAGAGGACCGTCACAAAGACCATCTGTCCCGAAGGACCGTCACGAAGACCATCTGTCCCGAAGGACCGTCACAAAGACCATCTGTCCCGAAGGACCGTCACAAAGACCATCTGTCCCGAAGGACAGTCACAAAGACCATCTGTCCCAAAGGACCGTCACAAAGACCACACATCTGGCTAAACAACCCGCCACAAAGGCCACACAATGTCCCGAAAGACCGCCACTAAGGCCACACAATGACTAAAAAGTCCGCCACTANATTTTAAAACCCTTTAAAAATCTTGTAAAAGCGTTTACAAATTTTTAAAAAAACCTTTTAAAACTCTTTAAAAAATCTTGTAAAAGCCTTTACAAGGTGTTTATAAGGCTTTTATAAGGTTTCTACCTTATAAAAGCCTGATAAACACCTTGTAAATTTTTTTTGGCGGAAAAAATTTTTTGTTGAAATTTTTTATCAAAAAATTTTTGGCGGGAAAATTTTTTCAAAAAATTTTTGGCAGGAAAATAAGTCGGAAATTTTTTGGCGGGAAAATTTTGTTTTTCTTTTTATTGAATAAAATAATTTTTATCTAAGGGTAAAATGGTCATTAAAAATTAAAAGAGGGCAAAAATAAAAATTGCCAAAAAAAGGTATTTTTGAAAAGGGGTATATCAAAAGGGGCATTTTTAACAAATTCTCTTTTTTTAAATAATAAATAATAAATAATAATATAATATAATAAATGAAACGACCCGTCCCGTTTTTTTAATAATAAATAATAAATATATAACTATAATATAATAATAAGCTACAACTAGTGGTCTCATACCCACTAGCCACCTAATCACAATCACAATCATCAGCGGAAAACATTACCAATATCCAATAAATATAAATAGCCAATATTAATTCCAAATCATAAACTAATGATCCAAACAACATAAAACAAAGAACCAGCAATCCTAAATAACATTCTAGGACTCCACTCTAGCAACCTAACAGAAGCCAGACAACCAAGTGAACCACAAGAACATCCTCCTCTTCATCGCCCTGATTCCACGGTCACATTTTGCCTTTACCTGCACCACAAACACATATTGCAATGCATGAGTATTTAATAAACACTCAGTAAGACAATCCTCCCATTTACTGGGCTATACACACAAGCAATATAAACATCTCTGACCATCAACCAACAATCATCAATCAACAATCAACAATCAACAAGCCAAACAACACATAAACAAGCAGATTAGAGAAATCTCCAGCTTAAATAAGCCATGGTCTTGCACTTACCTTAACAAGTGATTCACAAAACTAAATACAACCAAATGAGAGGCTTTCCAATATCCAAGAACAACCAAACTTGTTCCTACAACCAATCACAACAACAAACAAATATTGAAAACAAACTACCAGAAAAACAGAAAAGAACAACCTCACAAGTGAAACCACGAAATCAAAACTAACTGTTAACTTTCTCATCCCTCTGGCGAAAAGCAAGGTATATACGTCCAGAAGCATCCCACAAAAATTTCAGCACGATCAATTTATGGATGAAACCGGAATCGTCCCCGTAACACCTGCTGGTCTCAATCCGCGAATGAGAAGAAACGCCCCACAAAACTGTCAATATCTCCTAGAATATTATCCCAAATTCACTTCTGTAAAAATGCGAGTTTACGAAAATCTCTTAGCTACAACTATACTAAAAATCAGTACCTTTCAAAAGGATTTGACCAGTCGAATCCTCCTTCTCCCAAACCCTGACAGTTCTGTTCTCTCTTAACACTAAGGAAAAAGCTTGATCTTCTTCTCTTTCTCCTTTGCACCAAATAACTAACACTTAACTGTCTTTCTCTCCCTCTCTCAGATGAAAATGTCGACCAAAGAACAAAAGCATGAGAGGAGGCGTGAGTTGAGAAAGAGATTAGGGGTTTTTTGTTTAATTAGATTAAACCAGGATTTAATTAAACCAAAATTAATTAAAATCTACTCTTTTGGTTTACTCAACATAACCCAAACTCTATTCCCGGAACACGGATGTTACAATTCTCCCCCACCAACATAGATTCGTCCTCGAATCTCGAACAACCATCAGTCAAGGACTCCCGTGCAACCGTCTCCACGGCCCGCACTCCTGCGACCGATCTACAGAAGGTCACCTCTAGGCGATAGACTCACGCTTCATACGTCATTTGCTCTCGACTTTTTGGACTTTCCTTTACTCATAGGCCTAAACCTTGAGTTTTTATTGGCTCCTCATCAGACCTAAGTCTGCATGCCAAATGTTGGCTCCTCATCGGGCCTAAACCCGCATGCCATAATATATTTAAGGAAAAATCCAAAACTCGTCTCTCAGGTTGCCACCCTACAGCGCGCCCCCGGATCGTCATCTGAAGTCGATATACCAACCATATTCCCAAGCCACAAAGTCTCGGAGTATGGCAGTACTAGGAGAACCTAAGTCCCCCAAGAGCAGCGAGCAAACAATTCTGAACACGTCTGAGTCCTATCCCTATCCAGGTTTCCTTCCTGTGGTTCGCGTAAAACATCTCAATGTCCTACCAACCACATATTCCCTCACTGGAATACCTCATGACCACACAAGGATCATAAACATGCCACAAGGGCCAGACAAATGTCCTAAACAGGACCGTCACAAAGACCAAACAAATGTCCTAAAGAGGACCGTCACAAAGACAAAGCAAATGTCCTAAAGAGGACCGTCACAAAGACCAAGCAAATGTCCTAAAGAGGACCGTCACAAAGACCATCTGTCCCGAAGGACCGTCACGAAGACCATCTGTCCCGAAGGACCGTCACAAAGACCATCTGTCCCGAAGGACCGTCACAAAGACCATCTGTCCCGAAGGACAGTCACAAAGACCATCTGTCCCAAAGGACCGTCACAAAGACCACACATCTGGCTAAACAACCCGCCACAAAGGCCACACAATGTCCCGAAAGACCGCCACTAAGGCCACACAATGACTAAAAAGTCCGCCACTAAGGCCACACAAGCCCCTCCAAGGCTCTCTCCACTTAAATGGACAAATTTTTAACTCGCATAAAACTTTCCACTTTTACCACTTTCTACTTTTGGAAACTTCTATTTCAGGAAACTTTCCTCCAAAACCCCGCCTCACGGAAATTTTGTACCCCGAGCACCACCTCATCTTGTTACTGAGTGGCACAACCAACCACCCCAAGCGACCGAGTAAACAAGAGAGATGGGCTGGAATACTCCATTCCCGCTCCAGCCATGGATTACAGATGGGACCAAGCTAGACAAATTCAAGTCGCGGCTTGCTTCTCATACCACTTCTTAAACCTTGCTTTCATCTTCGCCTCAGGCTCCCAAGTCTGCTCCTCAATACCATCACAGTCCCACAGGACTCTCATCAAATGAATCTTCTTCTTCCGAAGTTCCTTGATCCTCCTCCCGAGAACCCTTAGTGGTCTTGCCTCCAAAGTCGTGTTAGGTTGAAGATCTTCAGGAATCTTAGCCAACAACTGATCATCCTCACGGAGACACTTTCTCAACATAGAAATATGAAACACTTTGTGGAACGCGCGCATAACCTCAGGTAACTCCAGTCTATATGCCATTGGTCCAACCCGCTCAATCACTCTGAATGGACCCATAAACCTCGGACTCAAATTAGTCTCTGTCAATGACCTGTTCGGACCCCGCAACATGGCCATCTTGAGGTATACTCTGTCTCCTACCTGAAACTCAAGATCTCTTCTCTTCCTATCCGCATAACTCATCTGCTTATCCTGAGCCTCCTTCATGTTCAGCTTGAGAACCTGAATCTTTTCTGAGGTCTCCTAAACAAAACTAGCACCAAACATGCTCCTCTCCCCCACCTGAGTCCAGCATAACAGTGTACGACATGGCCTCCCATACAAAGCCTTATAAGGAGCCATCTTAATACTCGCCTGATGATTGTTGTTGTAAGCAAACTCTACCAGGTTCAAGTGATCTGCCCAATGGCCACCCCAATCCAATACACACATCCTCAGCAAATCCTCCAGCGTCTGGATCGTCCTCTCTGACTGTCCATCAGTCTGGGGATGATAAGCTGTATATGCACCTTAGTGCCCATCTCTGCCTGAAATACCTTCGAGAACACCGAAGTGAACTTAGAATCCCTATCAGACACAATGCTCGCTGGCACCCCATGCAATCTGACTATCTCTCTCACATACTTTTTAGCCAAGACCGCTGCTCCATCAGTCTTTTTAATGGCCAAAAAATGTGCTGACTTAGTCAACCGATCCACAATGACCCAAATAGCATCAAAGGTCCGTGACACTGGCAATCCTACCTCAAAATCCATAGTGATCATATCCCACTTCCACTCAGGAATGGGCAGACCCTTCAGTAAACCGCCAGGAACCAGATCCTCAGCCTTCACTAGCTGACACACATTGCACCTCGCGACCCAACTAGCTACATCCTTCTTCATCCCGACCCAGTGATAATACCTCTTGAGATCACGGTACATCTTAGTCGCTCCTGGATGAAAAGAAAACTTGCTCGCATGAGCATCTCTCAGGATCTCCTGTCTCAACTCCTCATCCTTGGGCACAAAAATCCGACCGTGCACCAAGATAGTACCATTATCCGAGACCTGATACTCTGAATCCACATCCTTAGAGANCTCATCCCTCTGGCGAAAAGCAAGGTATATACGTCCAGAAGCATCCCACAAAAATTTCAGCACGATCAATTTATGGATGAAACCGGAATCGTCCCCGTAACACCTGCTGGTCTCAATCCGCGAATGAGAAGAAACGCCCCACAAAACTGTCAATATCTCCTAGAATATTATCCCAAATTCACTTCTGTAAAAATGCGAGTTTACGAAAATCTCTTAGCTACAACTATACTAAAAATCAGTACCTTTCAAAAGGATTTGACCAGTCGAATCCTCCTTCTCCCAAACCCTGACAGTTCTGTTCTCTCTTAACACTAAGGAAAAAGCTTGATCTTCTTCTCTTTCTCCTTTGCACCAAATAACTAACACTTAACTGTCTTTCTCTCCCTCTCTCAGATGAAAATGTCGACCAAAGAACAAAAGCATGAGAGGAGGCGTGAGTTGAGAAAGAGATTAGGGGTTTTTTGTTTAATTAGATTAAACCAGGATTTAATTAAACCAAAATTAATTAAAATCTACTCTTTTGGTTTACTCAACATAACCCAAACTCTATTCCCGGAACACGGATGTTACAATTCTCCCCCACCAACATAGATTCGTCCTCGAATCTCGAACAACCATCAGTCAAGGACTCCCGTGCAACCGTCTCCACGGCCCGCACTCCTGCGACCGATCTACAGAAGGTCACCTCTAGGCGATAGACTCACGCTTCATACGTCATTTGCTCTCGACTTTTTGGACTTTCCTTTACTCATAGGCCTAAACCTTGAGTTTTTATTGGCTCCTCATCAGACCTAAGTCTGCATGCCAAATGATATAAGAAAAAATCCAAACTCGTCTCTCGGGTTGCCACCCTACAGCGCGCCCCCGGATCGTCATCCGGAGTCGATATACCAACCATACTCCCGAGCCACAAAGTCTCTGAAAATGGCAGTACTAGGAGAACCTAAGTCCCCCAAGAGTCGCGAGCAAACAATTCTGAACACGTCTGAGTCCTATCCCTATCCAGGTTTCCTTCCCGTGGCTCGCGTAAAACATCTCAATGTCTTACCAACCACATATCCCCACACCGGGATACCCCATGACCGCACAAGGATCATATATACGCCACAAGGGCCGCCACAAAGGCCAACAAAAATGTCCTCACGAGGACCGCCACCAAGGCCAAACAAAATGTCCTAAAAAGGACCGCCACCAAGGCCACTCGTCCCCAAAGGACCGTCACAAAGACCATCTGTCCCGAAGGACCGTCACAAAGACCATCTGTCCCGAAGGACCGTCACAAAGACCATCTGTCCCGAAGGACCGTCACAAAGACCATCTGTCCCGAAGGACCGTCACAAAGACCATCTGTCCCGAAGGACCGTCACAAAGACCATCTGTCCCGAAGGACCGTCACAAAGACCATCTGTCCCGAAGGACCGTCACAAAGACCATCTGTCCCGAAGGACCGTCACAAAGACCATCTGTCCCGAAGGACCGTCACAAAGACCATCTGTCCCGAAGGACCGTCACAAAGACCATCTGTCCCGAAGGACCGTCACAAAGACCATCTGTCCCGAAGGACCGTCACAAAGACCATCTGTCCCGAAGGACCGTCACAAAGACCATCTGTCCCGAAGGACCGTCACAAAGACACTCTGGCTAAACAGCCCGCCACAAAGGCCAACAAATGGCTAAAAGCCCGCCACAAAGGCCACACAATTGGCTAAAAGCCCGCCACAAAGGCCACACAATGTCTAACAAGACCGCCACACACAGGCACTCTGACTCGAAAGTCCGCCACAAAGGCCACACAATGTCTAACAAGACCGCCACACACAGGCACTCTGACTCGAAAGTCCGCCACAAAGGCACAAAAGCCCCTCCAAGGCTTCCCACCGCTAAAATGGACAAATTCTAACTCCCGCAAAACTTTCCATATTTAGCACTTTCCATTTTTGGAAACTTTCCACTTTTGGAAACTTCTCTTCACAACCCCGCCTCACGGAAACTTTGTACCCCAAACACCACCTCATCTTGTTACTGAGTCGCACAACCAACCACCCCAAGCGACCGAGTAACAAGAGAGATGGGCTGGAATACTCCATTCCCGCTCCAGCCACGGATTACAGATGGGACCAGGCTAAACAAGCTCAAGTCGCGGCTTGCTTCTCATACCACTTCTTGAACCTTGCCTTCATCTTTGCCTCAGGCTCCCAAGTCTGCTCCTCAACACCATCACAGTCCCACAGGACTCTCATCAAAGGAATCTTCTTCTTCCGAAGTTCCTTGATCCTCCTCTCGAGAACCCTCACTGGTCTCGCCTCCAAAGTCATGTTAGGCTGAAGATCCTCAGGAATCTTAGCCAACACCTCCTCTCCCTCACGGAGACACTTCCGCAACATAGACACATGGAAAACCTTATGGAATGCACGCATCACCTCAGGTAACTCCAATCTATATGCCACTGGTCCAACCCGCTCAATCACTCTGAATGGACCCATATACCTCGGACTCAACTTAGTCTCTGACAATGACCTGTTCGGACCCCGCAACATGGCCATCTTGAGGTACACTCTGTCTCCCACCTGAAACTCAAGATCTCTCCTCCTCCTATCTGCATAACTCCTCTGCCTATCCTGAGCCTCCTTCATGTTCAGCTTGAGAACCCGAATCTTCTCTGAGGTCTCCTGAACAAAACTAGCACCAAACATGCTCCTCTCCCCCACCTGAGTCCAGCATAATGGTGTACGACATGGCCTCCCATACAAAGCCTCATAAGGAGCCATCTTAATACTCGCCTGATAGCTGTTGTTGTAAGCAAACTCTACCAGGTTCAGGTGATCTGCCCAATGGCCACCCCAATCCAACACACACATCCTCAGCAAATCCTCCAGCGTCTGGATCGTCCTCTCTGACTGTCCATCAGTCTGGGGATGATAAGCTGTACTCATATGCACCTTAGTGCCCATCTCTGCCTGAAACGCCTTCCAGAACACCGAAGTGAACTTAGAATCCCTATCAGACACAATGCTCGCTGGCACCCCATGCAACCTGACTATCTCCCTCACATACTTCTTAGCCAAGACCGCTGCTCCATCAGTCTTCTTAATGGCCAGAAAATGTGCTGACTTAGTCAACCGGTCCACAATGACCCAAATAGCATCAAAGGTCCGTGACACTGGCAATCCCACCACAAAATCCATAGTGATCATATCCCACTTCCACTCAGGAATGGGTAAACTCTTCAGTAACCCGCCAGGAACCTGATGCTCAGCCTTCACTAGCTGACACACATCACACCTCGAAACCCAACTAGCTACATCCTTCTTCATCCCGACCCAATGATAGTACCTCTTGAGATCACGGTACATCTTAGTCGCTCCTGGATGAATAGACAACTTGCTCGCATGAGCCTCTCTCAGAATCTCCTGTCTCAACTCCTCATCCTTGGGCACACAAACCCGACCGTGCACCAAGATAGTACCATTATCTGAGACCTGATACTCTGAATCCACATCCTTAGAGGCATTCACTAGCCCCAAATCCTTCTCCTGTGCCAACCGCACTCTACTCAGAAGATCTGCTCTATCTACTGCTTCCAAACCCAACGGTTCCTGTGAAACAGCACACAAGCTCAAAGCACTGATCTCCCCTACCAGAGACTCCATCTCCTGCTCCTGAGCCGAAGCTACCCTCTTCCGACTCAGAGCATCTGCAACCGTGTTAGCCTTTCCAGGATGATAGGCTATCTCCAAATCATAATCTGCCACAAGCTCCATCCACCGCCTCTGTCTCAAATTCAGCTCAGGCTGAGTGAATATATACTTCAGGCTCTTATGATCTGTAAACACCTGTACCTTTGCACCATAAAGATAAGATCTCCAAATCTTCAGGGCAAAAACTACAGCACCCATCTCCAAATCATGAGTAGGATAGTTGCCTTCATGCACCCGCAACTGTCGCGATGCATAGGCAATCACCTTCCCATGCTGCATCAGAACACAACCCAAACCAACTCTAGATGCATCTGTATAAACCACATAGGGTTCTCCCTGCTCAGGCAAAGCCAACACTGGCGCAGTAGTCAACATCTCCTTCAGGCTTGCAAAGCCTTCCTCACACTCTTCTGACCAGACAAAAGGAACATCCTTCCCTGTCAACTTAGTCATAGGACGTGCTCTGCTTGCAAACCCCTGCACAAATCTCCTGTAGTACCCTGCCAATCCAAGGAAACTCCTGATCTCTGTGGCATTCTGCGGTCTAGGCCAATCTCTGATAGCCTGAATCTTCTCTGGATCTACAGAAACCCCCTCTGCAGAAACAATGTGACCCAGAAAGCCCATCTCACGCTGCCAAAAACTACACTTGCTCAACTTGGCAAACAACTTCTGCTCCCGCAGCTTCTCCATAACTGCCCTCAAATGCACTGCATGCTCCTCAGGACTCTTAGAATAAACCAGGATATCGTCGATGAAAATGATGACAGATACATCCAGAAACTCCTGAAACACACTGTTCATCAATCTCATAAACGCTGCTGGTGCGTTAGTCAACCCGAAAGGCATCACCACAAACTCATAGTGCCCATACCTCGTCCTGAAAGCAGTCTTCCTCACATCTGCCTCATCTATCGGTATCTGATGATAACCCGATGCCAGATCCACCTTGGAGAACCAAGTAGCACCCCTCAACTGATCCAACAACTCGTCAATCCTCGGGAGAGGGTACTTGTTCTTCACAGTGACCCGGTTCAAACCCCTGTAATCAATACACAACCGGAAACTCCCATCCTTTTTCTTGACAAACAACACCGGCGCTCCCCACGGTGACACACTTGGACGGATGAATCCCTTACTCAACAAATCCTCTAGCTGCTTCTTCAGCTCTGCCATCTCTGCTGGAGCCATTCTGTAAGGAGCCTTGGATAACGGTGTCGTCCCCGGTTCCAGTTCAATGGTAAAAGGATCCGACCGAGATGGTGGTAATCCCTGCAAAGACTGAAACACATCCTCAAACTCCTCCACTATCGGAATACCGCTAACCGTAGACTTCCCCACTGACTCTGGCAAAGATATAGTAACCAAATAAGCCTCACAGCCCTTCTCGATCATCTTCCCAGCCTGAATGGTCGAGATCACGAGACTCCCCAAAGTCGGTCTAATACCCTGAAACACCAACTTCTCTCCTGGACGCTCAAACTCCACTCTACCCCGATGGCAATCCAAATGCACCCTATGCCGATGCAACTAATCCATCCCGAGAATAACATCATATAACTCCACTGGACTGATAAGCAAATCTTCTGGCCATGACTCTCCTGCGATCTGAATATCAATTCCTCTAGCTCGTCCAATCACTCTCAGAAACTCGCCTCCCGCAACTCTGACAACTCATGAACGCTCTCCGGGATCCCCGCTGATCCCCGCACACTCTGCACACTCCGGAGTAATGAAGCTATGAGAAGCTCCAGAATCAAACATAACATGGGACTTACACCCGCCCACCAACAAGGTCCCTGCACAAACGTCATGTGTTGAGAACCTAACACTTTATCACAGGAAACATATACAATCTGAACCTACTAAAATTCACAAAGTTTAAGTACCAAAAAATATACATGTGATCGCCCCGGCACTGGTTCCACCATTCTCTGCTATCGTGTAAACCCGTGGCGCCTGCTCAATCCGTGCCACCTGCTGACCTCCAAGCTGCACCTGCTGCAACGCTGCCACTACTGCCAGCTGCAACTTGGGACAAAAAGGCCTGATGTGCCATGTCTCCCAACAATGATAACATACCCGAGGCTCTGCCGCCGGAGCACTCCTCTTGGGACAACTAGCAACATTGTGATCCTTGCTCCCACAACTGAAGCAACTCGCACCACTCGGCCTCTGTGTAGCATCCCACCTCTTCTTGGTTCCCTGTGCAGGCCTACCGCCCCTGCTAGAACCACTCTGCTGCTGAGCCTTACTAGGATGAACTGCTGGAGCTACCGCCACTGACTGTGCCCGGATATCCTCCTCAATCTCTGCTGCAGTCTTAACCAGCTCTGCACGCGTAGCATAACTCCGCCCTCTACAGTGAACTCTCAAATCATCACGTAGAGCCCTCAAAAACCTCCTGATCTGAGCCTCCTCAGACTCCAAAGCCCGACCCCCATAACAAAAAAGTCGACTGAACTCCAAGTCCAGCTCCCGCACTGACCGTGTCCCCTAAGACAACTGAAGGAACTGCACCTCCAACTGATCCAATGCCTCTCTAGGAAAATACTTGCGGTTGAACTCCAAGACGAAGTCAGCCCAAGTCATCTCCCGCTGTACTCTCCTAGCAGCCACTGATCTCCACCACAACTCAGCATCACCACTCAAATAGTAGACCCCTA
>NC_025699.1:16252611-16266217 GCF_000633955.1 Camelina sativa | reverse complement strand
CCTGCGACTCGCCAACACCCTCAGCTGTCACACTCTGCTCTTCGGTCTCACTAACCACTGGGACTCTGCCCCTACCACGACCAATTCCACGTCCACGAACACGTCCGCGTCCACGACCACGACCAGCCACAGCATCACCTCTAACCATCTGCACTACCATGAACAGAAGGCTAAGAAAACAAAATCTATTATAACACAGAAACATAAACTCACCGTGGAATCACACAGTCGGCTCGAAGAGGATGTTCTAGGACTCCATGCCACACACAATTGACTAACTCACATAATCAATCAAGACATGCAATCCCAAACATCACAACAGAAACCTAGTGAACCCAAACCTAGAACCGTAAGGGCTCTGATACCAAAATGAAACGACCAACTTTTTTTTTTTAAATAATAATATAATATAATAAATAAACTACAACTAGTGGTCCAAT
Source organism: Camelina sativa (assembly GCF_000633955.1). Classification (NCBI taxonomy): domain Eukaryota; kingdom Viridiplantae; phylum Streptophyta; class Magnoliopsida; order Brassicales; family Brassicaceae; genus Camelina; species Camelina sativa. The sequence goes on along the minus strand of NC_025699.1, from coordinate 16,265,777 downwards.
ATCCACTAGCCACCTAACCACAATCACAACCAACAGCGGAATAACCAATACCAATCAATATCCAAAATAATAATCCAATAATGACCAGTAATCGTAACATCAACAATATCCAATAATCAATAACAGGAAACATAGAACCAGCAACCTAGCAATGTTCTAATGACCCAACTCTAGCAACCTAGCAAAGCCAGACAACATCAAACCGAGTCCTTAGAACATCCTCCTCTTCATTGCCTTGATTCCACGATCATACTTTGCCTTTACCTGCACCACAAACACATATTGCAATGCATGAGTATTTTATAAACACTCAGTAAGGCAATCCGCCCATCTACTGGGCTATACACACAAGCAATAGAGTCATCTCTAACCATCAAACAACAATCAACAATCAACAATAACAAACCAGGACACTGCATCGACCGACGCCACATGGGGATGCATCGACCGACGCTGAAGCTGCATCGACCGACACCCAATCCACATCGACCGACGCATGCTCGACTTCACACGAAAACCCTAGAGTTTTACGCGCCGTCCTCGCACTTGCATCGACCGACGCTAGATATGCATCAACCGACGCAATGTCGAGCATCGTGTTTTCCCGAAGCTTCTCGCCGGATCTTCGTTCCTACAACCACAAAACTCGATCCCAAGCCACAAGAAAGCTTCCTAACGTCCATAGCAACAATCTAACAAGTCTAACATCACACAACAAGCAGATTAAAGAGTTCTCTAGCTTAGATAAGCCATGGTCCTGCACTTACCTTTGCCAANAAGACGAATATGAACCTAACACAAGAAGAAAACGCTCCTAGGAAGCTCCTACAACGTTCTAAGCCTCAGATCTCAGCAAGAAACGCCACAAATCACCCAAAATCTCCAAAACTTCTCAAGAACTTTTTCTCTCTTTCGTTCTCTCTCAAAAACGGTCACAACACCACGAATGAGACAAAAATCGTGTTAAGGGTTTTCCTTCACCCAAAACGCAGCGTTTGACTTAAGTCAAAACGCAAGAACTTGACCTTGCATCGACCGATGCAACTCCCAAACCGAGATTTTGGTTCATGGATGTTACATTAGGAATCCTAAACCGACTACGAATAAGAGAAGGTGGCCGGTGGGCCTTGTGGACTTGGACATGTATGTGGGCCGGTTATGGAGATCGATGATTTACAACAACTTCATGTATAAGACAAAAATAAAATTAAATAAAAAAATTTATTAATCAAATCTACATACATTTATATCGACAATATAATATAGGATATATTTCCATGTGGATAAATCTGGTTTCTAATATTTACATTAAGAAAAAAAAATTGATTGCTTGTTTAGTAAATTTATTTAAGAAGAGTTTAATTTGAGTTTTATGTGATGCTAATGGTAGCGAGAGAGAATATATTAGAATAGAGTAAAGAAAAAAGGACAAAAGAATGTTTTACGGTGGGCGCTGGCGACGAATAACTTAGGTTATGTTGTCGAAACTATGAGGTTGAATCGATTGCACGTATAACGTATTTATAGAAAAACAAAATGGAAAACAATAGTGTTATGCCTTATGGTAACAACTTTTAGGATAAAAATGGCTAGCTACATGAAGTAGAAGAAAAAACATAGTCACACATACCAAATATATTATTGTATACTCAACTACGTAAAGTATATGTGTTACATGGCCACATGCATGAACTATATGACGTTATGTAGTTAACACCATAGACATACAATTCGGTATACCGGTCAACTGACTCCGGCGAAGACCGACGTTGACTCCGGCGTTGACTAAAAAATGTATTAAATTCTTTTTTTCCTATTAAATATCAAAAATAAGAAATGTTATATATAAACAATTTTGGTTTTTATGATTAAAAACATATTCAATTCAATATCTAAATATTTTTATATATCTCTAATGTATTCATTCTTATAATTAGTTAATTTTTATTTTTAAAGCTAAACTAATGATTAAATAAAAATCAAGATACCTATATATATATATATATATATATATAAATCTTTGATAATCAGATTATTTAAATACTAAAAAATCAAAAAAAAAATCAAATTCAACTACTTCTTTAGAAAAATAATATGCAAAAGATTGAGTATATGACTCTGTACTCTAAAATTTGCATGGTAAATGTTGTATAAAATTTTAGATTATTTTACAATAAAATTTACATTCTCTTAATAACATGTAAACCAAAAATTCATTTTAGCAAAACAATATATTTGATTTGAGGGTATGTTTGTAAAAGTGTATAGAATAAGAGTATTTTTAAAAATACGTTTATATTACATCTTGAAAATAATTATCAATAATTTTTATTTAACTATTAGTTTAGCTTTAAAAATAAAAATTAACTAATTATAAGAATAAATACATTAGAGATATATAAAAATATTTTGATATTGAATTGAATATGCTTTTAAATCATGAAACCCCAAAAATGTTTATATATAATATTTCTTATATATGATTTTTAATAGGAAAAAAAAAATAATACATTTTTTTGGTCAACACTGGAGTCAACGTTGGTCTTCGCCGGAGTCAACGTCGGTCTTTGCCGGAATCAGTCGACCAGTGAACCGGATTGTATGTCTATGGTGTTGATCACATGACGTCATATAGTTCATGCATGTGGCCATGTAATACATATACTTCGTGTAGTTGAAGATACAATTGTATACTTGGTATGTGTGACCATGTCTTCTATTCTGCTTCGTGTAGCTAACCATCTTTTTCCCAACTTTTAATGTACATCTTCTTTGTATTGACCACTTATTCAATTCTAATTGGTCACTAAAGATAAAGTATAATAATCCATCATGACTTCTAAACGTTTTAAAGGTTTAATTAGGTTATCATTACCAATCAAAAATCAAATATAGATAATGTTGTTCAATATAAAACCTAAGAGTTATTATGAAATGCGTGATATAAATACCATCTTTTACTATATGATTATGACCCATATATTTCCTCTTGTTGGTGGGTGGCTCATATATACTACTAGGTAAAGTCCAACACGTTGCGTGAGTTATATTAATATAGTAGTATATATATATATTACAATATAGTTATTTATTTTCAATTTTGTATCAATGGTACTTGGTTTTATTTTTCCAAATATAAGATACTTACAAATATTTTTTAAATTATGTAAAATCCGTAAACTTTTTTTTATTTAATTAAAAGTGTATGGATATTTGTTTCATTTTATTTTAGTGTAAGTGTTTGAGATATTTCTTAAGGGAGAACACCTCGGTAGACGCTAATTGAAATATTGATTTTTTTTTTTTTTGAAATTACCTTTGTTTCCCTCTTTTCTGTAATATGGATTATTTGTGATAGGTGTGGTTATCTTATGTTTTTGTTGTTTTTTTGTGTGTATATTTATATGGTGTTTTCCCGTTTGTTTGAGTTTTTTTTTTTTTTGGGAATTTATGTGGTTTTTAGTTAAGGAACTCTGTATTTTTTTTTTTGTAGAATACTATATTTGTGTAAATAAAGATTTTGTGTATATTCAGTTTGATTGTGGTCATATAGTTGTTTGTAATTACTGGGCATCTAATTGTGTCTGTTTTGATTTAGTTGTTTACTTGCGATTCAATATGTTTGTTTGTTTTTTTGTGGTTTTTGATATCAAATTTAAATTGACAATCAGAGGATTTTTTAAAAAAAAAAAATGGAAGTGACAATCTATTGTTTATTACAGGTCGTGTATTGTTGGTTTTATGAATATTGTTAATTATTCTTCCAGCCTTTTTATTTATTACAGGTTGTAATCTATTGTTTATTACAGCCCGTCTGTTTGAGTTTTTTTTTATGTGGGGATTTATGTAGTTTTTATGTAAGGAACTCTGTATTTTTTTTATTTTTGTAGAATATTATATTTGTGTAAATAAAAATTTTGTGTATATTCAGTTTGATTGTGGTCATATAATTGTTTGTAATTATTGGGCATTTAATTGTGTCTGTTTTGATTTAGTGATTTACTTGCGATCCTCTGTATACTCAATGTGTTTGTATTTTTTGAGGTTTTTAATTTCAAATTTAAATTGACAATCAAGAGTTTTTTTTTTTCTATTTCTTGATAAATGCCTTTTTCTGTTTTGGGCAACCTCTTTCACGTAAGTGTTATACAGAGCCGATAGAAATAGAAAGAACGCTTTATAGAAGACACAAAAATTTTTGGCCCATTAACCATTTACGGTCCATACCCCAATTGGCTTACACATGAGATAAAAAAATTAAAAATAAAATGAAAGATTCAGTAATGCCATGTGGCAAATAGATATAGCTTTTTAGAGGGTGTAAGCCTACTTATTATTAGATACGCTTAAAGGATTTTTTTTTTCTTCTTTTTCTAACTCTTTTTGTCAGTCTCTTTGTAAGTGGGAAATCAATCCTGCGAGTGAAACAATAGTTTTTTAACAATATAATCGATGGTAAACACTTGTTTCATAAATCTATATATATAAAGTTATCTTTCCTCACTCCTCATGCTGCCACATCAGCAACTCATTCTTTTTATTTGGGCCTAATCTTAAACACTAATCCACTATGTAGCTTCTTATAACACTTTAAAAACCCATATTAAACCCAAATGTTTTAAATAAATGAACATTTTAAAATAGTAAAAATAATACTATTAATTTATTTTAGTAATAATATTATTATGCAAATTTTTACCAAAAATGATCATATTCCAAAATTTAGAATGAGTTAATAAGTTTTAGAATATAAGTAAGATTTTAATGCATGGTGGAGTAAAAAAACAATTTATGTAATTGTATTTATATAATTCTAAACATAAAAATAAAATTAAAGTGAAACATTAGTTTCTAAGGAACAATTTCACTTATAGAAAAATAAAAGATTAATTACTCAACTCAACTTAAAATTTTTGATCTAAAACGAAGACATAGTAAGGGTCAAAAAAAAATTTTGGAAAAAACTATGAAAAAGAATCTTGAAAATTAATCCATCTTAAAAAACACAAAATCAATGGTCACAAAATATAGAAAAAATGATGTGTAAGTAGTTACAAAAAAGTGACATGTATAGCATATCTCATAATGCATATTATCAACCGGAGCTACAATTCTATAACATGATAAAAAAAAATATATATATATATATATATATATATAAAACAGGCTTGAGATTTTATCAATTTATGATCAAATGCTTTCAACCAAAAACTTTGCCAGAAATAACGTATTAATAAAGTACACCATGTTTTTTTTAGAAGACAAAGCTGAGGTTGCATCACAAAATTAACATCTGAAAATAACATTTAACTTGGATTAGTGAACGAATGTCGGGTTTAATCATTTCACCATTTAAGCATTCTTGACTTGGTCGGAAATTCTATTATGGCAGGTGATGCACTTGAATAACTCTGTTGTAGCGACATAACATTAAAAATGTTCATGAAATTTTGTATATTTACATTTAATGATATGTTTAAATGATCTCTATAATTAGGTCAATGATCGACCTTTGGCATTAGAAATTTTAAAATGATGTTTTCATTGGATATAAATATGGAATGTACTCTTTGAAAGAGATTCTTAAGTCATTTTTTGTTACTACATGATATATTATTGATTTACCAGAAAAACATTATTGCAACACTAGACAATATATATATATATTATATATAGATTAGTAAAATAAATATGACTTTTATTTGGATTTATCTTTTAAACTTCAAATGATTAATTATATTTATATTTAATGATTCTTATTACTAAAAATATTTAAACTAAAATCCCTCGCAAATAAATATAACAAATAAACATTATCTTCAATAATATATATGTCATATGTTACTTAGTAAAGTAAGTTTAGTGTCTATATACATTTATACTCAAAAGTTTCAATAAATATATTTGAGCTCAAGAATTTATATTGATAAAAAAATATTTTAAATTAAAATCCCGCACGTGCGCGGATTCAAATTCTAGTAAACAATATAATAATCCTTTTGTAAGAATATATGAGCATACATATTTTGCGCATGGGGAATTATCAAAAGCACATTTGTTTAATCAAGTCTTCCATTTAAACGAGAAGATAATATCCAAAACCATCCAAGTTGTTTTTTTTTTTCTTTGTTGGTAAATTATACTTCGGCGAGGAACACTTTAACTTGGCTATATAATCAATCAACAATTACAAAATTCAGTCCAAAACAGTAAAAACTCACTCATATAACAGCTCTCTCGCTCTGGTTGAGCTTCCGTGTCTCTATCCATTTGGAACTCTTCAAGATGTCTCTCACTATACCATTTTTGCTCAATCCAGTGAAATCCAAAATTTAGGATCAAAAGAACCAAAATGAACTTCTTCCAAAACTAAAGGAGAAGAAGCAATCCATGGCTGTGCCCGGGATATACAGAATGGCAACAAGGGTCACGACTGAGCGAGCCACGCATTAGAGAAGCTTGCTTGTCCTTCTTTTCGACGGTCCTCCTGGGAACATCTTCATAATCCATCCTAAAACCCTTTCGACCACCTTAAAAGAGAGATGTCATTAGTCTGTAGTCTCTCAGATTGAAGTTTAAAACTCTGAACACACAGAGATAGAGATAGAGAGTACCTCATCGCCTTCATCTGCAATCGGTGTTCTCTCTTGAACAACATGAGAATCCGGCTGCAGCTTCTCAGGTGAAACATTGTCTATGGCCATCTTCTGCGCTGTTAGAAGCTCTAACCTTTTGGTCTGCGCTTCAAGTTTTCTGGATAACTCTTTGTTCAGTTCCTAGGTTAAGAAACATGAGAAATATTTTTAATGACTTGGGGATCCAGGATAACACACACAAACAGCAAAATGCAACTTACAAAAGACCCAAAGAAAATAAGGAGTACAGAGACCAGCATGAATAAAAAGCGTAAGAAGAAGAAATCTATACCATATAGAAAGCCTAGTCAGAGAAGTTATGCAAGATGTTATGGTGACAGAAAACTCTTACTGAAGTCAAAGAAGACATGTTTTTAGCCCCATGAATTAATGTTAATGTACCTGCACCTGCGCACTTCGAGATAACTCAGATGACAGTGCTTGCACCAGTTCTTCCTTCTCAATTGCCAACTGCAACAGAAGAAACAAAATAATCATCACGTCATTATCTAGATTGAGAAAATGATAGCACCTTGAGAATTAAAAGTATTTAGTGTCACAGCTAAAGAAAACTTTTAAAATAAAGAAGAAAACATCAAATAAATAATCCATAAAACTACCTCAGCAATCAGCGTATTAATGTTATGAATCACTCTCATCTGATCAGCTGGGACGCTCAATGAAAAACCTTCAAGAGTTAATTGTCGAGTTTCAGGAACGATAGCTGTATTCGATGAATCCCTTTCAAGCATAGTAGTGGAATCTGTTTCCTGGTTGGAAATCTCTGGCGTAGTATCTGAGAGTGCTGCAGCAAGAAGCCAAAGAGTCATGGGACTGGTGAGAAGTCAAAGATTAAACTTGAACCCGAAGTGCAAATATATGAATTAAGACTTCCAAAATACGCTTCAAATTTCTTAAATAGTGTCCAAAGTCCATTACCTAGACCTTCGGTAGAGGTTGACGCATTTTTTCGGCTAGTTGAGCTTTTACTCAGATCAGTGGATTTTCCACCAGTAGAAGCTTTCTGCACCATAGTCTGTAGGACCTTCTTCTCTGAAACAGTAGACGCAGAATATAAGATATATATACAGATTCAATCACATTACTTTTTAGAGGAAATAGATTTCAATGTGAATACCTTCTTGAAGAGCTTTAATAGTAGATTGTAAATCTTGACGATCTTTCTCTAGGCTCTGTAATTTTTTCCTATAAAAGTTGACAAGTAATTATAGGAAAGATAAAATAGATCCCAGAAAGTCATCAAAGTTACAGACTGAATCCTTGGTTCTTTTTGGATTAAACATCATGTAAAAAGAAGACACGGATAGGTATATATATAACAATACAGTAAAGAGCATACGTGGAAGATAACATTTCTGCTTGTGCATTCTCCAGTTCCCTCTCCAGCTTTAACTCATTAGATCTGAGTCTGAGAGCCTAATATATTTGTTCCAAGAAAACTTTAAGTTAAACAGATGTTAAACAGATGTATATATAAGCATCTGAAGGTAGAGGAAACAGATATCTTACAGCTGAAATATCCAAAAACTAAAATAAACATGTCCTTTTACACAATTTCAGCTAAGTGAGCCAAAAATGTTGGTTCTTTCTAAAAATGTAAGGTGATTGTAAGAAATAACAACCAAAGTCAAATACCTTATCTTCCAAACTGATGACTTCAGAAGCCAGTATTTGGGAACGCTCATCAGCAGCATTACATTCTAGCTGTGCATTAGCATACTCATTCCGGACAGACTCAAGTTCCCCCTGGACGGAAGTAATGTTAACTCAAGTAACAGCTTTTTAAGAAATCTAGACAGTAGCTCCAGTGGATGAATGAACATGGCATACAAATACTCATCGATAATCATACTCAAAATTTTGAGTGTCGTAAGTAAATATCAAAGCAATTTGACAGCATACGAATGTAGCAAATGCACTATCATGTTCTATTAAAGTATACAGTTCGAGCATATACAACTGGAATTTGAGAGTGTAGATATAGTTAATACTAACCATTTGGGCTTGGATCTGTTCATATAGCCTCTCCATGTCATCTTTTAGTTGGTTGACAAGACCTCTCTGTGTGAGATAAAAGCGAGAACAAGTATTACATATAACATTGGGACGATCTGGTAGTATTATAAAGGTCAATAAACCATGTCTTATAAACAATATATATAACATCATGCACTCTCAAGAGTAGAGAAACCTAGTAAATGTCATCAAGAGAATGACGCTTTAACAAGAGACTCAAATCACATCCATTTTACATCATGAATAAGGACCCCCATACCACATGACAGTATACTCTGGCGAACAATTGGACAGTATCCAACTAGGATGTCACAAGGTTGGACAGTACCTGCTGGTTATAAGTGTCTGTCATCGAAGAATTTTCTGATGCTAAGGATTCTGCCAGCGCACGTGAGGCATCAAGATCCCTTTGCAGTGAAAATTTTTCTTGTGTTAAATCCTCAATATGCTACAAATGAGAAATCGAAACCGTGGCTCAGAAAATTCACAGGACAAAGGATGTACGAAGTGAAACAGTGAAAGGTAACATCCTTATAATCAAGAACCAATGCAAGACAAAGAAAGAAGATTATTATCCACCAGAAAGAGGCATCAACTCAAAATCTTTGACAATTTGGTTGTCTTCATATAACATCAGATCAATTCCCCCACCTAATCCTCTTATATGAAAAGACTATACTAAGTAGCATAATGACAATACACTGACAAATAATATATGGTGAAAGAAATAAGTATCTAACCTGTTCCAGAGCAGTAAAATCATCATTTTGTTTTGGCATGGAGAAATCAGTAAAACCTGGCATTACTCCATTGGCAGCAGGATACAAAGAACTCCGGAACTTTTCAAATGGATTAGGAGAATCATATGCTCCACTTGTCAAAGATGGCCCATTACTGTCTCTGTTCCCTGATATATATTGAAGCGAAGATGGCCCAAAACCATCACTGCCAGTTAGTTGGGAACCACTGGATGTAACCAAATCTGCTTCAATCTCAGGGTGTTGATATTGAGTTTGAGTCTCTGGAGCTCTTGAAATATTGAGGGAATCAAGGAAAGACGGACGAGATCTCTTCACAGATGCTTCACTTTTAGCTGAGTTAAATGGTGAAGAGCTTGTGATATTTACACTGTAATCTGAAGATTCAGAAGGTCGAGATGATGTGTCTGGAGAACTAAACAAATAACTGCTAGACAAAGTTGGCTTCTGCACAATGCTACCTCCTCCTAGTTCACCACTTCCCTGATGGTCTTTGGCAACTTCGTGAAAAGACCCTACCATCCTGGTAGTAGGTTGTAAAGAGTCTAGCAACAAAAAACGTAAATATTAATTAGGGTTGTTCCCTCTAAAGGAACTGAAAAAAAAAAAAATAAGAAGATGTAGGACAAAAGACACTACTTCATCAATCTCATATGATAGCCATGTACCTTTTCTTGGTGTGATTAATCCACCGCCATGAATGAAACCGTCCATTTGCATCGAGGTTGATAGCAGAGTGCTTCCAGAAAAAGGAGATGAGCCTTTAACAACACCATCACTTTCTCTTAGAGTAGAAGCACGATTAAAACTTCCACTCGATTGCTTGTCTATATTGCTATAAGGTACAACGTCAGGCCTATTATTCACTGTTAAGTCCTTTGTGGAACCAATCAACTCTAAGCTATTAGAAAAATCAACTTTTCCCACTGATTCCTCCTGACCATCATCTTGATTACTTGCATCATTCGGTGTTGCTATATTCGAAAATGATAAATTATGTACATGGGTTTCATTAGAGGAAACTTGAGTGAGAGGTCCATTAGGCAGAGATGCAAGAGGTCCATCTGAATCTGAGACACTTTGCTGGCTATTATCAACAGGCTGCTGTGTGGTACTAGTACTCTGTGATGCCTTTTTTGCTGCTTTTTGTTTCCGAAACTGCTCAAGCTGCAATCCACAACAACAGGCAAATTTAGGCATTCATCTCAAAAACAAAAACAAAAACAAAAAAAACTCAATTTTTGATTGCATGCGTAGATACATCAATCTCAATTCCAACGGATTATAATGAAACGGAGACTAATGATCAGATAAACCCAGAAGAAGAAAGATCAATTGACTCAGTACCGACAAATTTTAAGGGGCAAATTCAAAGTAACGATAGAATCAAACAATGATGATGATCTGACCTTACGGCGTCCAGCTTCAGCGATATCTTGCCTACGAGAATTAGCTGATGCCATTGGAGAAATCTCTCGCAGTTTTCCCCACCAACTAATTCAAATCACTGTTTTTTTAATCACCATTGATTGAATCCATTAAGCCCAAGCCATATTCATTCCCAATAAAAAATCGCACGTTATTATGATTAATTATTGTGAAGGAACTCTAAAACCAAAGAGCCCCTCCAGATCCTAACGCATAGATCGAGATGAAATTTTTTGGGGTGGGAGATCTCGAACAAAACAAAATTTAAAAAAAAATCTCTGGAATTGTCAAACAAAAGGAAACAAAATTAGGGTTTTCGATCTGAAGAAGGAGACGAGGAGGAGAACGAACCCTTTGTTCGTGAGAGACAGACAGAGAGAGAGAGAGAGAGTTATTATTAATTAAAATTTTTAGGTACCTTTGTTCTTCAGATCTCTCTGTTTTTTTCTGAAAAATAATTTACATCTGTGATTTTCATGGGCAAAATTACCTAAAATCGAACCGAACCAAACCAATCCGTAACTAAGTGGTTCGGTTTGAATTCGATTACAAAACAACTGAGGAATAAGTTTGGTTCAGTTCTACAAAACCGGTTGGTTATTTTAGTTTTTTTTTTTTTTTAATACTGTATTGAATTGGAGATAATTATTTGGTTAGCTATTTGTTTTATCTTTTATATAATAAAACGGAAGTACACAATTTTTTTTTATAGACTATATAATTTTTATAAGTTGGTTACAAAATAGGTTATAGATTAAATATAGGTTGGTTACAAAAAAAAATTTATAGATTAATTGGTCAATATATATTTAAGAATATCTCAAAAAATCCTCTGAAAGAGAATATTCCTATGATTTATATAATTTCCAAAATAAAATCTTTAGTATTCTATATATTGTTACAAAATATATATTGTTAGGTATAAAAAGAAATAAAATCTTGGCAATTTATCACACTTAATAGTGATTTCCGAGATCTTATTGTGCAGTTAAAAATAAAATTTCACCTAAGCACGGGTCATATTAAAATACTTTCACCAAACATATTTAAAAATTAAAATAAAAAACAAACAACAAATATCATCATATCTCATACATAAAATTACAAAGTTAATAATATAAACTTACAAAATAGATGTTTTTTTCTCAAGCCATCATATTTAAAATATGATTTTATTACATAATGTTTTATCTAAAAAACTTTTAAAAACAATCATATAAATTATATTTTATTTTAAAATTAAAATATAAATAAAAGAAATTTCAACCTATGCTCTAGCACAGATCCTAATCTAGTACTAGCTATTATTAAAGTAGAAAAATTTAATCTTAGAAATATTTATAACCCCACTTGATATAACGAATTTTGTTCGAGATGGAAAACTACGAGTAGAAGCAAAGTTTATGCATGTCGGATATGTAATCATGTAATGTTACATAATACTTATGTAAATGACTAATGAGATTATTTCAACCAATAGTTCAAGTCATTCACTCATTCGTTTACACAAGTACGTGAAAATAAGTAGTTTTGACTTTTACTGAATACTGTATTTTTAGATTTAATTCTTCTACACATCCAATGTGAATCAGAGTAACTCTGTAACTATATATCATCCAATTCCTGAATTCCAAGTTATGATGAGAAGCATAAGATTCGTCTGTTGAGGCAAACTTATAAAAAAATATATATATTTAGATGAATGAAACCAAAAAGGTTGACCCTTGCTTCCAAAAATTTCTTTCATTTTCTTCGCTTCATCTGTCGTCCTAAAGTTAAGGAGTTTGAAGTTATTAAAAATGTGTCAATTTTATAAAAATAAGAGTAGAGAGTTTGGTGGGCTGTCGTCATGTTCCACGGGCCACCTGGATGTTGTTCATGTTCTAATCTTCTGTGTCATTACGTATTATATGGATGTGTCCATCACTACCCTACTAATTTTAACTACTTCTTTAATTCTTAATTTTCTTTTACATTATTAACTGAACGAAATAACCGAATCGAACCGACTCAAAGAATCGAAAATCTCATATCTACTAATTTTATTACAAGCTCAACGTTACTTTGGAAAAAAAAGAAAAGGATGAATTTTAATTTGCACAATGAAATATAAATTTCACCAAACAATGAGTGAACGTTAAACAAAAGTTGCAACCAAATACGAATACGATACAGCTTAGCCTATTGAAAGATTAGGACAATACTTATGAAAATAAATGCTTATCTAGTAATTAACTCGAGATATAAAATCACTAATAATCAATGCAACAACATCGTAAAGGAACGTAAGGGGAAGGAGATCTACACT